>NW_015160845.1:897667-939386 GCF_001447785.1 Gekko japonicus | reverse complement strand
AAAAACCTGAAAATCTCCCCCCCCCCCCCACTTTTCTCCCTTTCTCACAAGACAAGAACTCGTGGGCACTCCATGAAATTGCTGAGCAGTCGGGTTAGAACGGATAAAAGGAAGTACTTCTTCACCCAAAGAGTGATTAACACATGGAATTCACTGCCACAGGAGGTGGCGGCGGCTACAAGCATGGATGGCTTCAAGAGGGAATCAGATAAAAATATGGAGCAGAAGTCCATCAGTGGCTATTAGCCACAAGGTATAGATAAGAATTCTCAGTCTGGGGCAAGGGATGTTCTGTATTCTTGGTACTTCAGGGGGCGGCGCAACAGTGGGAGGGCTTCTAGTGTCCTGACCCCACTGCTGGACCTTCTGATGGCACCTGGTATTTTTGGCCACTGTGTGACGCAGAGTGTTGGACTAGATGGGCCATTGGCCTGATCCAACACTGGCTTCTCTTATGTTCTTACAAAACTTAAACTTATGCCACTGCTTTAAAATCACAGAATGCATTTTTAAGCAACTAGTTATCACATAACATTGTCGTCGGCATATTTATGTCATTTAGAAGTACACAAGAACATAAGAGAAGCCAATGCTGGATCAGGCCTGTGGCCCATCCAGTCCAACACTCTGTCACACAGTGGCCAAAAATATGAATGCCATCAGGAGGTCCACCAGTGGGGCCAGGACACTAGAAGCCCTCCCACTGTTGTACAAATGTCTAACTGCACAAAAACAGGGGTCATTTCCTGCAGGAGTGCACAGGAGTGGAGCTCCGGCAGTAAAGAGCCCAGGGGGTGGGCACATGCAACAAGCCCCACCCCCTGCTCCCAGCAGCCCTCAGTCAGAGCAAGAAGCAGTCAGGCAAGTTGCAGAGCTTCCCTTGGCCCCCCAGTTCAAAACAGTCCAGTGGCACCATTAAGACCAAGTTATATTCAGGTACAAGCTCTCCCTCCTCTGTGAGGGCAGATCTGCACATTCCCCCCCTCCCAATAGCTAGCAATCCAAAACAGTCCAGGGGAGCCTGAGTGGTGGGTGTTGCCTTCTGACACACTTCTGGTGATGTCAGGATGTGTGGCATATGCAAATAAGTTATGCTGATCAGTTATGCTAATGAGCTCCTGCACCTCTTTTTCCACGAAATGACCCCTGCACAAACCTAAACAGAGGTACACCCTCCTAAGTCTGCTGGCTTCAATGTAACTCCACTTAGGAAAAAACTGTTAATTTTCTGCAAAGAAAATTGTATCCATGCATAATACTCGAGCGAGGAAGAGGTGAGGGGGAGACAGCCCCGCAAATTGCTACACCCTGTGCTGCATCAGCACATTTCCGTTTTTGTTGACTGCGAGGGTGATGAACGTTGAAATCTGAAAACCAATTTTTGTCGGGAACAGGAGAAAGTGTATTATTTGGACAGAAGCCAACCGTCCCCCACAGTTGCAAGGGGATGACCGAGCTAAACATTATAATCTTGAAAACACTGAACGCTTCCAATTCGAGTCTCGTAGCGCCTAAGAGATCAACAAGATTTTGGAGATTATGAGCTTTCGAGAACCGAAGCGCCCTTCCTCAGATAACTGAACGCTTTAATAGTGGATTATCAAACACACTGTAGCCTCTTAACGGTGGCCAGAATTGCTTGCATTTAAACAATAAACACGTCTTTGAAAATATACTGTATACATCTACCGTATACACGGGAATTATCCTTATCTAGTACAGCAGATAGTCATGATTTTTTTCCTATGCTGTGTGTTCTGAATAAGTAAAAAGTCTCCTTAGGAAGCCTCCCCCCATTCTAAAAGAGAAAATATTAAACAGTGGGGGGGGTGCTTCCCCCAAGTCCCTAAGCTGCCCATATCTGTATGGTCCAGGCCAGCCTGACCTTGTCAGATCTTAGAAGCTAAGCATGGTCAACCCTGGTTAGGACCAGTGTTCCCCCTAAGCTGAGTTGGTGTGAGCTAGCTCACAGTTTTTTAGCCTCCAGCTCACACACTTTTGTCTTAGCTCAGGAAGGAGGGCTCCAAAGCAAACTCATTTATGCAGCAGCCCAATCGCTCGCTCACAACTTTAATGCCAGGAGCTCACAAAGCAGAATTTTTGCTCACAAGACTCCACAACATTGGTTGGATGGGAGACCACCAAGGAAGCCCAAGGTCGCCCAGTGTTCCCTCTAAGCTGAGTTAGTGTGAGTGAGCTCAGTTTTTTAGCCACTGGCTCACACATTTCTGTTTTAGCTCAGGAAGGATGGCTCCAGAGCAAACCCATTTATGCAGCAGCCAAATCGCTCACTCACAACCAGTTTGGTGTAGTGGTTAGGAGCACGGACTCTGACCTGGGAGAACCGGGTTTGATTCCCCACTCCTTCACATGCAGCTGCTGGCATGACCTTGGGTCAGTCACAAGTTCTCTCAGAGCTGTTCTCTCATGAGCAGTTCTCAAGAGAGCTCACTCAGCCCCGCCTACCTCGCAGGGTGTCTGTTGTGGGGAGGGGAAGGGAAAGGAAAGGAGAGGGTAAGCCTCTCTGAGACGCCTTCAGGTACTGAAAGGCGGGATCTAAACCCAATCTCTTCTCTTCTTTAATGCCAGTCGCTCACAAAGTAGAATGTTTGTTCACAAGACTCCACAGCTTAGAGGGAGCATTGATTGTTACACAGCAGCAAGCAATGACAAACTACCTCTGTTCCTCTCATTCCTTGAAAAACCCAATACCTGCTTCTATGTTAGTCTGAGTCCAGAGGCGTCTTTAAGGCCAACAAAGTCTAATTCTGGGTATAAGCAGGGCTCCTTTTGTAGAAAAAGCCCAGCAGGAACTCATTAGCATAATAGGCCACACCCAACAGCAGAAACTCATTACCATATTAGGCCACACCCCTGACAGCACCGCTCATTAGCACATTAGGCCGCAGCCCCATGTTGCCAGAAGTGTGGTCATCCAGCCACACCCACCTTTTGCTTCTTATTCTGTTTACCTTGTTGTCAAAACCCAGGGCTTTTTTTTGTAGCAGGAACTCCTTTGCATGTTAGGCCACACACCCCAAATGTAGCCAATCCTAATGAGTTTCTGCTATTGGGTGTGGCCTATTATGCTAATGAGTTCCTGCTGGGCGTGGCCAACTCGGGAGCCAGCCAGAACTCCGTTCCTGCGCGTTCCTGCCCAAAAATAGCCCTGGGTATAAGCTTTCGTGTGCATGCACGTTTCTTCAGAACGATAGTGGGGGAAAGTGGACCCAGGATCAACCTCTTTGGCCATGCACTGGCAAGCAAAAGTTTTTGTTCTGTCAATCATGGAGTCTTTTCTCCACTGTGAGGGGCGTCTTTTGCCCATGGAAGACACCTTGCATCCCTGTTAGTGGGACGGAAGGCTTGGATCCATTCCAGTGCGATTCAAACACACATTTACCGGCTCGCCACTGGAATTCATTGTACCAACTCGCAGCAGAAAGGCCCAAGTAGGCTGTGCCACGCAGCATGTGTCACGTGATGTGGGGGCGGAGCATTCGGCAGAAGCCCCGCCCACATTGCACATTCGCCCAGATGGAATGATACCCCAAACCACAAGGTGGCAGTCTCTGCTAAGGTCCCTCCCTCCCTCCTGGGGACATCTTAACAGCCACAGCATCAAAACAAGAATATTCTGTATTTGAAACAAGGCCCTCCCCTGCCCTATGGAAATCGGGATACATGCTCAAGGTTGTATGTGTGTGGTGAAATGTCATCAAGTCACATCTGACTTAACAGCGATTCTACAAACTAAGGACCTCCCAAACGTCCTACTGTTAACAGCCTTGCTCAGGTCTTGCAAAACGGAGGGCCCCGTGGGTTCCTTGATTTGATTTGAGTCAGTCTATCTCATGCTCTTCGCCTCTTCGCGAAGAGTCGGACTCGACTGTGCGACTGAACAACAACAACAACAACATCTCATGCTGGGACTTCCTCTTTTCCGGCGGCCTTCCACTTTTCCTAGAGCTATTGTCTTTTCCAGTGACCGAAGTACTACAGCCTCTGTTTAGTCATTTTAGCTTTTTTTTTTTTGTTATTATAAAGATTTTATTGGCTCCCCTAAAAAGGGGAGGTATTTCGCTTAAAAGAAAAAATGGGAAGGGTAGACAGTGGGGGAAAGAGAAAGCTGAGTGATATATAAACTGGTAAATTAAACTGTTAGTAATGTCCAATTAATCTTCTTGGGCTTCTTCTGTGTGTTGTCAAACTTCTTTTCATAGTCCTGTCGCATGGTTCTCTGTTAGTATGTTAGTAATGTTCCTTTGAATTTCTGTTAATAAAAAAAAATTCTCTTCTGTGCACATTCAGAACCACTTCTTTGCGTGCTGGGTACTTTTACTATCGCTGACGTGGAGGAGCTTCCTCTGTTGTCTTCTCCTTCCGGCTTGTTAAATCCTCCTTCGGGTTGTTGTTAATACTCTCAGTTCATGCACTATAAATCCTCTTCTTTTCATGCCATTACCGGAGGTCCCCAGTTTTGATAATGGTATTAATTTCATTTTCGCTTTTATATTCGCTCCCAAACTCTCTATGGGTCCTCCTCGCAATTGTTGACTTATATAAGCGCTTGCCAGGCACTTCTCGCTGTCACAATTCAAACTTTTCCGTTTTACAAAACTCCCGTTGGATTCACAGCCATAAACAGTCCAAACATTCAACAGCCGGCTCTCGCACACAAGCAAACGCCCAGACGGAAGTCCCTCCCTTCTTCTCCGCTCGCTTTTGCCCAGCTCCGACATCTTTTCTTTTTTGTTTACTTTTAGAAAGTTCTTAAAATGTGCTCCAGAGAGACAAAACTTTTTCTCCCTTTAATTCAAATACATCAAGGGAAAACACCGCTGTTCGCTCAGTCCATTCCCCCCCTCCTTTTCTTTTTCGCTTATGCAAATGGAGGGTTAACCTCTTCACCTTTTTCGCTGGGAGGGGGGGGAAACGTTTTTAGTTCTTTTTCTTTGCATTTTGACAACTCACAGTTAAGCCGATCTTTTCTTATTCTTTTCCATTTTTGCGGATGGTCGCTTTATCACTCGGTGACGTCTGGTGGCTCCGCTAAACCCCGTTCGGGGTCGCTCACGCAGCAAGGTCCATTGGGGCAGGGCATGGCGGGAGCCTCGTTCTCCGACCTCTCGGCCGAAAGAGCGACTCCCCCCTAGTGCGCCCTAAAGCGCCCCGGATCCGAGCTCCTCTCTCCTGAGGGGCTCGTTCGGGTCTCCGCTCGCGCGGATTCCCTCCTCCACCGCGGGTGGGCGAGGCGCCCTCGGGAGCGACCCGAGGAAGCGTCCGCCATGCGCGGAAGCCAGACCGGAAGCCCCTAGCTTTTAAAAAAAAAAAATCATAGAGTTGGAAGGGACCTCCAGGGTCATCTAGTCCAACCCCCTGCACAATGCAGGGTATTTACAATACCTTCTGCCCCACACACCCCCAGTGACCCATGCCCAGAAGACGACTCAGGAAAGTTCTAGAACCTTCCACTCGGAAAAGTTCCAGAACCCACTGACTTGTGGGTTAATGACCACTTCAGATTGGTTCCACCACCCCATCACACAAGAAACTTGAAGGGTGAACTTTATCCCATACTTCCACTCAGTGTTCCCTCTAGGCTGAACTAGTGTGAGCTAGCTCACCATTTTTTAGCCTCCGGCTCACACATTTTTGCCTTAGCTCAGGAAGGATGGCTCCAGAGCACACTAATTTATGCAGTAGCCAAATCGTTCACTCACAACTTTAATGCCATAGCTCACAAAGTAGAGTTTTTGCTCACAAGACTCCACAGCTTGGAGGGAGCACTGTTTTAGGGGTGAAATCAGAGTTAACATAAAGTGGTCATTTAGCTCAGATTAATTACTAAGGAGCATGCTGGGGTTCAACAGTGATGTCTTTGGGGCAGAGACCCACCTGCTTCAATTTATATGCTCTTACAACACAATCCTATGCAGGCTTAAAGGTAAAGGTTCCCTTGCTCGAAAGCCAGTCGAATCCGACTCTAGGGATGCAGTGCTCATCTCCGTTTCAAAGCCGAAGAGCCAGAGCTGTCCAAAGACATGTCCGTGGTCATGTGGCCGGCATGACTAAACACCAAGGCGCACGGAACGCTGTTACCTTCCCACCGAAGTGGTACCTATTTATCTACTTGCAATTTCTTGCTTTCGAACTGCCAGGTTGGCAGGAGCTGGAACTAGAGACGGGAGCTCACTCCGTCATGCAGCACACTCGGGTCTCGAACTGCTGAACTACCAACCTTCCACAGCCTGCAGTTCAGCGTCTTAACCACTTGAGCCACCGCAGCTCCCCTTATGCAGGCTTACTCGAAAGTAAATCCCACTTTATTGCTGCCTAACTCCCTGGAATAAGGAGGGCTATCAGCCAACAGTTAAATTACATATGCAGTATCCGTGCATGCTATTTTGGACAAGTCCATACACGTTAATAAAAAACCAAATAATGTTGATATAAGCCTCAAACCGGCAATCTGAGGAAACTTAATGGGAGATTTCTCTACTCAAACCAACATGATTCAGAAGGCCAGGCTAGGACCTTGGTGTTCAAACCCCTTCCCACTTGGCCATGAAGCTTACTGGGTGACCCTGGGCCGGTTACTCTCTTTTCTCCAATCCCTGCCTACCTTGCAGGACCGTTGTGAGGACAAACAGGAAAAGGGAGAACGTCTGTACACCACCTTGAGCTCCTTGGGGCAAAAGCAGTGCGATAAAATGCACTGGATTATTCCACACCTTCCCTGAACCCGAAGACATTTTAAATCCATCTCTTTGATAAAAAGGCAGCGTCTTTAACGTATTTACTCAGCAAAGGCTTAGGCCAAAGACTCCAGAAGTCATTTTTACTCTCTTGCTTTAACAAGGCCAAGTTCTTAAAACAGAAGTCAGGTATACGCAGAACAAATGCGGTTTGTATTTCAGACAGTGGCTCTGTCTGAAAAGGGATCTTAAAACACAACCCCTTTTAAATTTAAAATTCTCAGCTAATAAAAGCCCTGTTCACAAGTTACAATAAACACGTACATTTGTTTGTGAGGAAGTGCCAACGTGTGTTCAGTTTACAAATAAAACCGGGAACTAGTACCTGGATAAACATGATTTCGAGAGTACATTCAGCTGTACGTGTGTTGAATACAACAGGAGAATCACTCAGTGCGCATATAGAAACAGAGCTGGAAGGGATCTCAGGGGTCATCTAGTCCAACCCCCTGCACAATGCAAGGAATTCACAGCTACCGCCACCACCCACTCCCCCCAGTAACTCCTGCTCTATGCCTAGAGGAAGGCCAAAAACCTGGATCCCTGGGCCAACCTGGCCTGGAGGAAAATTCCTTCCTGAACCCAAAGTGGCAATCAGCATTTCCCCCTGCCACGAGACCTAAGCACTGAGGCAACCCTTCCTGCCCTCCCTCCAGGGCCGGCTCACTCACTAGGCGATCGCCTAGAGCGGGACGGCCCTTAGGGGCACCAAACTGCACCCGGCCCTGTACTCTGGGAGTTTCTTGAGTATTTGTGCTTTTCATTCTTCCTAAAATGCATTTATTTTTTTTAAAATTGGTGGGCGCATGGGGGGGAGGCAGAAGGGATCCTCGCCCACAGTCCAAAATAAGCTGGAGCCGGCCCTGCCTCCCTCACACAATCCACCTAAGTTCACAGAATCAGCATTGCTCTCGGAAGGCCATCTAATTTCTGTTCGAAATCCTCCAAAGAAGGAGAGCCCACCACCTCCCGAGGAAGCCTGTTCCACCGAGAAACCGGCTTCGTCAGGAAGTTCTTTCTGACATAATCAAGCGTACGCTGAGCATGGATTGTTCATGCGATCACTGTTAACGTGTGACCAGGGCCACAGTCTTCTTGAGGGCAGCATGCCAAACCCAGGTCTTGGCTCCTAAACTAGTGCAACTGTCCAGATCGGCCATGAATTCATCAGTAGCCAAGAGTCCACACATTTTTCATCTGAACAGTAGCACTGAGCAGGGAAGCAACGTGTATCGCTTGCCTGCCCCCTCCGTGAACACTGCGGCACAAACTTTTGGGAACTAGCACAGCCCCACTTCCAGACGGTCTGCGAACTGCCACTCAAAAGCTCCCACATTCCCCGGTTAAGGGAAATCCAACAGGTTAAGGCTTCGATGTAACCAAGCCTGGATTCTTTATTTCTAGCCACCTCGCAAGGAGATTTTAACAAGGAAGGAGGAGGAGGAGGAGGGAAGGTACCAACTAGCTGGTTTTGAGACCAGGCAAACGCAAGTCCGCTTGCCATATTTAGCTAGCAAGAGGTCGATCTTTAAGAATCAAGAGATTTTCACACTGTTGGCACTGCTATGGGCAACTCCGAAGGGGGGGAAAGACCAGAATCCTTGCAAATCTGGTCTTTCTCTCCTCCCCCCCCCCATTGCCAAACTTTGCCCCTCAAGAAAGCCTTTTTAAAGACCAACAGACTGATGACTGTGCATGAAAACCTGTGTGGCTGTGTAAAGCACCTAAAGGTAAAGTAAAGGTAAAGGTTCCCTTGCTCGAAAGCCAGTCGAGTACAACTCTAGGGTTGCGGTTCTCATCTCCGTTTCAAAGCCGAAGAGCCAGCGCTGTCCGAAGATAATTACAGCATTCACAATGGTTCTATTGTTATCAGAAGAAAACGATTCATTTTTCTATAACCCTTTCCGCCCCCTCTTAGTGTTCAAAACTACAAACCATCAGTTCATTCCTTTCAGTTGCAGGCAAAAAGTCAATAAAGCGGTTTCGAGTTTGCTATAAACGCGGATCCTGTCTTCTCCCTAATCAAAGCTGTAAGTTTAGCCATCCCGGCCAACTCCCTCATCTTCACAACCCACTCCTCTGTTTTAGACAATATCGGACTCTTTTTATGGTCTGTGCACTCTCACAAAATACTACTGAGGTCCTTCTAAAATATATCTAGATTTATTACACGTTACTATTATAGCAATCTTAGAATAATTGGAAAATCACAAGAAAGTGATAAGGTCATCCGAAGATCCTGCTGACAAGTTTGTGATATATCTATCTGCACCCACAGTTTGTATTAATGTTTATGCAGTAACGCTGAGACACAATGGATTTATTTATGTATACCTGACTTATCTTTTTTATAAAATAAAAAATTATTTTTAACAAAAATAAAAGCCAAAAGCTTCTTTACCCATACTTCCACCCCCCCCTTCAGAAGGGCATACAGCTGCAACCCTTGGAGATTCAGTCACCACTGCACAGTAGGGCTTACTCCCAAGCAGCGTTCCCTCTAAGCTGAGTTAGTGTGAGCCAGCTCACCGTTTTTCAGCCTCCGGCTCACACATTTTTGCCTTATTTCAGGAAGGAGGGCTCCCGAGCAGACTAATTTATGCAGTAGCCAACTCGCTCGCTCACAACTGTAACGCCAGTAGCTCACCAAGTCGAATTTTTTGCTCACGGGGCTTCACAGCTTAGAGGCCGAGTAAACACGGCGAGGGCCGGTGGGAGCCAGGGCTCGTCCGGATTCCGCCTGCGCCCGCTACCGAAAGCTACATCCCAGCGCCGCGCCCTCGACATCAAGGCGAGCGCCCTCTGTGCATGTGCAGAGTGCCGCCTTCGCACGCGTCGCGGGTCAGAACAGGGCGGGGGAAGGACGAGCCCCGCCGGCACCTGTGCGAAACCAAGCCATCGGCTTGCAGAACAGCGGGTGGTTCTGCGTCTCCAGCGTCCAGCTCCGTCGGAACCGCAACTGGGCTTTCCAAAAAGCCCCAAATCCAATCAAGCCCCCCCCCCCCGTTGCATTCGGCACTTACCGATTCAGGGCAGCGGTCGGCGAGAAAGGCTGGCTCGGAGCCGACGGGGCTGCTGCTGCCCGCGACGCTCCCCCTGGAGGGCGCAAGGCCGGCGCCCTCCTCCGCCCTCCGGCCGGCCCGGCGCCACGTGCCGCATGGCCGGGCGACTCCGCAGCCCGCCCGGGCGAGCGTAAGAACTGCCGCCGGCCGGGAGATGCCGGATCCAGCCCTCAGCGCCCTGCCCAGCCAGGCATTTGAGCGGCGCCGGCCGGGGAGAGGCGGGTCCGCGACGAGGCTCCCCGAAGCGCGGCCGAGAGCGCAGCCGCCCGGCTCCCCACCCACCCCGGTCGCGGCCACGCCTTCCCCGGAGCCCTGGCCTGGCGGGAGGGCGCCTCCCAGCTCCGGCTGCTGCTGCTGCTACTGGGAAGCGGTCTGGAGGCGAGAGCCGCCGCCGGCCTCTTTTCCAAAGCGCAACAAGTTGGCAGTCCTCATTGGATCGGGAGGAAATGCCGGATCCCGGTAAGAGGAGGAGGAGGAGATTGGATTTATACCCCGCCCTTCAACACCCAAAGGAGCCTCAAAGCGGTTTACAATCTATTTTCCCTTCCCCTCCCCAAAACAGACACCCTGTGAGGGAGGAAGGGGCTGAGAGAGCTCTGACAGAAACTGCTCTTTTTCAAGAACAGCTGTGCCAGAACTGTGACTTGCCCAAGGTCATCCAGCAGATGCAAGTGGAGGAGTGGAGAATCAAACCCGGTCCTCCCAGATTAGAGTCCCGGCACTCAACCACTACACCAAATGGGGCGTCTGGGGACTCAGGGGAGCCTAGGGTTCAAAACAGTCCAGTGGCACCATTAAGACCAAGTTGTATTCAGGTACAAGCTCTCCCTCCTCTGTGAGGGCAGATCTGCGAGTTCCTCCCCCCCCCCCGAGTTCCCCCCCCCCCCCCAATAGCTAGCAATCCAAAACAGTCCAGTGAAGCCTGAGTGGTGGGTGTTGCCTTCTGACACACTTCTGGTGGTGCCAGGGGGTGTGGCATATGCAAATAAGTTATGCTAATGAGTTCCTGCACCTCTTTTTCTATGAAATGACCCCTGTACAGTAGGACCCTTCTGGTGCAGCTTTGTTGCAGGGGTCCCCAAGCTTTTTTGAGCCTGTGGGCAACTTTGGAGTTCTGTTTCACTCCCCTCCCACCAGCTACCTTCTCTCTCTCTCTCTCTCTCTCTCTCTTCTTCCCCAGCGGCCCCCCCCCCCCAGCCTGGGAAAGGAAAGGGAAGCACCCTGGCCCTTCTGGTCAATTTCACTCTCCTCCATCAGCTGTTGGGGAGTGAAACTGACCATAAGGACCAGGGCAGCTTCCCTTTCCTTCCCCAGCCTCCCCACTGCTGCCTTAAAAAAGTAGAATTGTACTATGTCCTAGGTTTCATACTTAGAACATTATTAGGATGACACAATGCTTGTCGTTTCTCCTTGTAGCATCTCTGAAATGATTAGGGTAGGAGTAAGGGGAGGAGTTTCAAGAACAGCGTTCGTGCGCCTCGGTGTTTAGTCATGCCGGCCACGTGACCACGGAAATGTCTTCAGACAGTGCTGGCTCTTCAGCTTTGAAATGGAGATGAGCACCGCAACCCTAGAGTCGGATTCAACTGGCTTTCGAGCAAGGGAAACCTTTACCTTTTTTCAAGAATTAAGTTCTCAGGAAGCATTTATCTCTTGCATTCACAGCATTGATACTGAAGGAGAAATAAACCTCTGGCTTAAATGTCTTGCTGATTCAGTACCTTTAAAAGAATAAAAGTTTCGATATTGGAAAGTCAGAGGCATCTGAACAAATAGTGTCATCACTGAAAAGAAATGACTGTGCAGATACTGGATGGCAGACATGTATTTTTAATATCAGTTGTTAAAACCCTTAGATGAACAAAAATATATTTTACTAGTCTGGTATGAGGGTCAAGTATGAGGCCCATCCAGTCCAAAACTCTGTATCACACAGTGGCCAGAAATACCAGGTGCCATCAGGAGGTCCAGCAGTGGGGCCAGGACACTAGAAGCCCTCCCACTGTTGGCCCCCCCAAGCATCAAGATGACAGAGCCTCACTTGCCCCAGAGCCCCTATCTATACCTTATGGCTAATAGCCACTGATGGACCTCTGCTCCATATGCTTTTCTAATTCCCTTTTGAAGCCGTCCATGCTTGTAGCTGCCACCACTTCCTGTGGCAGTGAATTCCATGTGTTAATCACTCTTTGGGTGAAGAAGGACTTCCTTTTATCCGTTCTCACCCGACCGCTCAGCAATTTCATGGAGTGCCCACGAGTTCTTGTATTGTGAGAAAGGGAGAAAAGTACCTCTTTCTCTACCTGCTCTATCCCATGCATAATCTTATAAACCTCGATCATGTCACCCCTCAGCCGTCGTTTCTCCAAGCTAAAGAGCCCCAAGCGCTTTAACCTTTCTTCATAGGGAAAGTGTTCCCTATGTTGCTCAGTTGTCCAGATGACTGTCTGGTAGAGTGATTGGAAAAAAAGGTCTTCTTGATCTGAAGAAGCCATCTACTGCTTCTTGTGCCAGGAGTATCTGGATTTATTCAGTAAGAACACCAATTTCCTTCATTCTGTAATATATCTAATTAATATAGAAATACTTGCTTCACATCTTCATCAATCCTTTGCTCCCCAATACTGTTTTACCTAGAGGCTGCTGGAATGCCTTTCGGCATGCTTAGTACTAGACTTTAACCCACTTCCAGTTTGGTGTAGTGGTTAAGTGCACAGACTCTAATCTGGGCAGAACAGGGTTTGATTCCCCATGCCTCCACTTGCAGCTGCTGGTGTGACTTTGGGTCAGTCACGAGTTCTTTCAGAGCCGTTCTCTCAAGGGCAGCCCTTGAAAGAGCTCTCTCAGCCTCACCTACCTCACAGGGACATCACATCTGGTTCTTCCAACACCAAGGTCCCTCCGCTCCCTAATCCCGTCTTGAGCTGGTTCCCGGCAAGATGAGATATAAATTGAAAGTAGGTTCAGGATGGACAAAAGGAGATACTCCTTTACACAGAGAGTGATTCAAATGTGGGATTTGCTGCCAGAGGATATAGTGATGGCCACAGGAATAAACAGCTTGGAAAGGGGGTTAGATACGTTCACGGAGGATAAGTCTATCAGTGGCTACTAGCCATGGTGACTGAGGGGAACCTCCACATTCAGCGGCACTTATCCTCTGAATCCCAGTGCCAGGAGGCAACACTGGGGGACGGCCTCGGCCTCCATGACCTGCTGTTGCACTTCCAGAGGAACTGGTTGGCCCCTGTGTGAGCCAGGATGCTGGACTAGATGGACCACTGGTCTGAGCCAGCAGGGCTCTTCTGGTGTTCTTATGAGGTACACTTCCAGGAGCTGGGCTGAGAGACAGCAACTGTTCCAAAACCGTCCAGAGAGATTCTTGGCTGAGTAAGAATTTGAACCCATGTCTCCCCAGTTCTCATTCACTAACCACTATACCACACTGCTGCTCAGTATATCAGTTTCATTCAAGTGGCTGGATCAAGAGCGGCCAGGTCTCCTCCCTTTTTTGGTGCTTGGCTTTTTGGATTCTGCCTTTTCATATTCAAGTCTTGGCTGGTCTGTCAGCGGCCTATTGTTCCTATTGTTTTTTGAACGTTTTGGAGTTGCCATTTGTCTTGTGAGCATTGCTGCAGCATATTCTTATGGTAATAGGATGACTGTCAGTACCTGAGGAGAGCGGCATTTGAAACAGGTCTTTATCTGGAACCCCACTGTGCTGCGTCTTGTACGTTAATATACACGCGTATTGTTAGCATGTAATTATGTCCCTGTTGTATTAAAATAGTTTGTTATCATTTGGGAGCCTGTCCTGCCTCCAAAGCATTTTGCAATTTCCCCCCTCCCCTGGGTTTTTTGCACGTAGAAAGCCGTTTTATGCAGAGTTCACTTTGATCAGCGTCTTGGGAAAGAAACGAATTTCCCAGCACTTGCGGTCCGAGACCATGCTCTATGAGGAGAGGCTGAGGGACATGTATTACGTCAAATTCAAAAAATAAAAAGTTATTTTAAAAGGATAGCGGGGAAGCATGAAGGTTGTGAGCGGGAGAGGTATCATCAGCCAAAACATGAGGCAGAAATTCACAACAGCCTGTGTTCCACTGATTGGAGGCCTCACTTCCAAAAGGATGTGGACAGAACGGAGCGGGTGCAGAGGAGAGCAACGAGGATGATCGGGGGCCTGGAGACCAAGCCCTACGAGGAAAGGCTGAGGGACTTGGGAAGGTTCAGTCTGGAGAAGAGGTTGAGGGGGGACTGGATGGCTCTCTTGAAGTAGTTGCAGGGCTGTCCCTTAGAGCAGGGGGCTGTTCCCGCTGGCTGCAGAGGAGAGGACTCACCATCATGGGTTTAAATGAAGGGCGGGAAGGTACCAGCTGGCTCTTAGGGAAAATATTTTGACAGTCACAGTTGTGCCACAGTGGAATCAGCTGTCCTGGGAGGTGGTGAGCTCCCCCTCACTGGCTGTCTTGAAGCAGCGGCTGGACAAACACTGGTCAGGGATGCTCTAGGCTGGTCCTGCATTGGGCAGGGGGTTGGACGAGATGGCCTGTCTGGCCCCTTCCAACTCTGATTCTGTGCGTGTGTGTCAGGAACTGAACTAGGGCCCTTATGAAGGCAGTGGCACAGCATGGGCACAAGACATGCAGTCTGCTCACCATGGAGCACTGCCAGAATACAAGGGTTGCCCCAGTACAGGATAGACCACTGATCCCCAACGTGGTGCCCAAGGGGCACCATAGTGCCCACTGATGTATACTTTGGTGTCCACTTGATTCTTGAGTCCTGAAGATAAAATCCAGATCGTCTTAAAATCCAAATGGTCTTAAATGAGACAGCAAAAAAGAAAGAAGAGCTTTGGGTGGTTCCCCTAACAGCTGTCTGATTAGCAAGCGCCAAGCTTATCCCAGTCAGGCATGTACCATGATAGGAATACTGTACCGGCACAGCAAGAAGTCCAAAGACACAACTCTTTTTGCTTTGTAAAAGTTTTAAAAAGGCGTTTCGGAAATCAGAAGGAACTACAGTTCCCATGAGACTAGGCAAAACCATGCATGATTGAACGGATCCAGATCCAAACAGCCCAGCAGCCACTGTCAGACCCTGAGTTATATTGTCATGAGGTACACAGAGACACCCAAGTAGTAAGTCTCCATTCAAAACATCCATTTTTTTCTCCTTATAACAATGTGCTTTTGGGGAAGTTGTGCTGGCAGGCAGAGGACAGCAGGTGAGACCAAGCAGTGTGTTTTCACACATGTAAAGCTGTGTTTCTTCTGCTGCATGACCCAATCAGGCTCTTCAGATGCGGGCCAGCAGTGTCTTGTTACGCCAACTGCTTTATTTACAGCAGAGGCCAACTACATTTTTAACGTGAGTCCTGGCCAGCTATACCAGGGTCGTGTCCGAACCCAGAGTCCCAGTAATGTAGACCACACAGGTGTTTTTCCAAAACAAATAATCTTTTTACTAAGCAATATCAAAGTCACACATACAAAATAATCAGTCTCTCAGTAGCATACACTTAAGGTTCCTTTAGAGTTACAGAAAGATATTAAGATAGTTTCTTATTTACTTGGAGGTAGGAAGGTGTCTATTTCGGTTTATACTCGCCTGTTCCAGAAGTCTTGTCTGTTGCAATGGGAATGGGGTGGAAAGTAATACCTAGGGGTTTAAACTAAATCACACCTGCTAGAACCAGCTAAGCAAGCATGGATCTCTCTGGCTGCAATCCAAGAGATCTTACGGTAGACAAAGGGATTGTTGGATAGAAAGCTTGACCTGAGGGGTAGAAAAGAAGATAGACGTCGTGGAGATGGGAGGTAGCTAGCAAAGACCTAGGGTTTGGGTCTTTACTTTTATAGTTGAATCTCCAGGTGGGTGGCACCTTGCCAGTCTGTAGTCCCACCTACCTACAAGTCCATCCCATAGCTTTTCCCCATTGGTGCATGTGAAAAGGGGCAGGTATCCTATGGGTTGGGCCAATATTTGAAATACTACACTCTATCTCATGGAATGCCATCTGGCCAGGTGTGAAATGTCAGCTTCCTGTATCCTCTTTGAAGTACAGATGAATCTTGGCTTTCTCAGGCATGAACAGGAAACTTGCAATACAGATGCAAATCAGGTCCGTGTCCTGCCTGACATCTCGTCTTTTCAGTAATGGGGGAATTCCTCTTTCTTGGTTGTTGTTCTGCTCACAATGGCTAACATGTGCTCCTTCTTCCCACAATGCCCTGCTGAATGTGTGCAAGCTACATTAACATGAAATGCAGGCAAGTGTTCCCTATGTGAAGTCTCTCACAGTAGGTGATGCAAACAGCTTTCTTTGGCTTATGGTATACAGATGTGTGCACAGCCCATGGGTTGCGTGTGTAACAGATATAAAACCATAAATTAGTTCATTTCCCAACAGTCTCGAACATTCGGCTCCCATAATTGCTATCTTTAAGCAGAACACAAGCTGAATTTGCCAGTGATTAAGCATCCCTGCTCTTAGATTAACATTGCCACCGTCTTTCAGTCCCCTACTGCAATTTATTCTGAAAATGGGTTTTCTATCGCCTGGGCCATTTCAACTCCTATTTACCTGCTTGCGTCACGGCGACCCCAGCTCTTTGTAATCAATTTCCATTTACCTGACTCAATATGACCTAATTGCACTTTGTCTTAAAAGGCCGGCTTTCTCACTCGTTTGTAATGATTTTCGTTTTCCCTGCAGCAATATCAAAGAGCCAGAAGGGAGCTGAAATTATTTCTGCTGCACGACATATCACCTCTCTCATACCTGAGGCTGTGTGTAATTCACGTTGAAAAGAAATGCCCACATTCAGCACTGAGACTGTATGATTTCTGCCCCCTCCATCTGATCCCTACCCACTTGGATATAGGGTTTATTTTTTATATATATTTATTTACTTTATCTTGATCAGGGTGAAAGAGGAGAGCGCAAAGGTTGGCTTGAAACTCAACATTTAAAAAAATACTAAGTTCATGGCATCTGGCCCCATCACTCCTTGGCAAATAGAAGGGGAAGTCGTGGAAGCAGTGACAGACTTCACATTCCTGGGATCCAAGATCACCGCAGACGGTAGCTGCAGCCATGAAATTAAAAGACGCCTGCTCCTTGGGAGGAAAGCGATGGCAAACCTAGACAGCACAATAAAAAGCAGAGACATCACCCTGCCAACAAAAGTCCGTATGGTCAAAGCAATGGTATTCCCAGTAGTAATCAATGTTCCCTCTAAGCTGTGAGCAAAAATTCTGCTTTGTGAGCTACTGGCATTAAAGTTGTGGGTGAGCGATTTGGCTACGGCATCAATTAGTTTGCTCTGGAGCCATCCTTCCTGAGCTAAGACAACAAATGTGTGAGCTGGAGGCTAAGGAACTGTGAGTGGGCTCACACCAACTCAGCTTAGAGGGAACATTGGTAGTAATGTATGGCTGCAAGAGTTGGACCATAAGGAAGGCTGAGCACTGAAGAATAGGTTCTTTTGAATTATGGTGCTGGAGAAGACTCTTGAGAGTCCCCTGGACTGCAAGGAGATCAAATCAGTCAATCCTAAAGGAAATCAACCCTGACTGTTCCCTGGAAGGCCAGATAATGAAACTGAAGCTCAAATACTTTGGCCACCAAATGAGAAGGGAGCACTCGCTGGAGAAGACCCTGATGCTGGGAAAGATTGAAGGTCAAAGAAGACGGGGGCGGCAAAGGATGAGATGGTGAGACAGTGTCATAGATGCAACGAACATGAAATTGAGCAAACTTCAGAGGACGGCGGAAGACAGGAGGGCCTGGCGTGATGTGATCCATGGGGTTGCGAAGAGTCGGTCTCGACTGTGTGACTGAACAACAACAAATTACCTTATCTAGATCCCACCTTTCTCCCCAGTGGGGACTTATTTATTTATTTATTTTTATTTAATTTATACCCTGCCCTCCCTGCAAAGCAGGCTCAAGGCAGCTTACACAATCTAGTACATAAATAACAATTAAAAATCCACATAACATCATCTAAAACAGTTCCATGATGAACAATGTAAAGTGCTGGCGAAATTTAATTAACTACTTAACAATGGTGTACTGCATGAGTACATACAAAGGTCTAACACAGGGGTGTCGAACTCATTTGTTATGGGTGCCGGATCTGGCATAAGTGAGACCTTGTTGGACCAGGCCATTGTGTGTCCTAAAATGTAATGCCAGGTAGCGGAGATATAAACTTTATAAAGGACACAAACACAATTAAAGATGTTCTTTACTTAAAATAAAAACATGCTTAAAACATTAGCACTTTTGCAATATTTTGTTTCTTTAACAGTGTCTAATAACTGACACCTCTATAATTGAGATTGTTGTGGTAATAGTGGCAGTGGCTCCTTAACTGAAAGCCTGGTGGAAGAGCTCTGTCTTGCAGGCCCTGCAAAACTGTAAAAGGTCCCACAGGGCCCTGATCTCTTCTGGGAGCTCGTTCCACCAGTATGGAGCCGCCACTGAGAAGGCCCTGGCCCTGGTAGTAGCAAGCCTGGCATCCTTGGGACCCAGGAGGGCCAGTCCATTTTGAGACCCCGACTGTAGTGCTCTCTGGGGTATGTATGGGGAAAAGCAGTCCCTCAAGTATGTCTGACCCTGGCCATATAGGGCTTTAAAAGTAAAAACCAGCACCTCGAAACGAATTCTGTATGCTATTGGCAGCCAGTGCAATGTCTTCAGCACAGGCTGGATGTGCTCCCACCTGGGGAGGGACTTAAAGCAGCACTAAGCCACAGCCTCTCCCCAAACAGAAAAAACAGCAAAGCAAAAGGAACAGGCAAGCAAGAAAGGACTGTGGAAAGCCCCCCTCTCCCATCAACCAGCCTTGGGCATTGGACAGTCCCCAAATGCCAACTCCCCCCATCCCCCTCAGACCCCCGCTGCCACTCATCATTTGGTAGCTGCCTGAAACCAACCAGGTTGAGGCATGGAAATTGAAGGTTCAGCCCACTGGGAGTTGCAGCAGAACCTGTCTACCACTAGGTTTGTGGCATCCCTACAAGCAATGGCATTAGTATGGGGATTTTATTATTGTTGCCTGATCTGGCTGAATTAGACTTGATAAGCATTAAACCCTACCGGTCATCCTGGCTTAAACAGAGAGTTGGGTTTCTTTACTCACTCACTACAATTTCTAACAGCTCAATAGGATCCACTTTTTTGGACAAACTAATTATGCTCTTCCTAACATGCTGTAACATACTATAACCCTTTACTGTTGTCAGTGAATTTTCTCATGCTTCAGAATGCGTCTTCCTCAGAATGCGTCTTGACCCATTCCGGTTCCTGACAGAGATAATCACACCTGCAAGCTTTCTGACAGGATTTGCACCAAACTCCTCTCTGCTACCAATTTCTCCCTTTCTCCCTCCCCTTCTGTAATTTCCCTTGTAAACGATGGGAAATGATTTCTTCTTAATCACATTTGAAGACGGGAGCTCTCTGAGTCATGACAGCTTGTGCCAGAATTGATGTTGTTACTCCTTAAGGCACCATTGGACTTGTCTTTTATTTGGATCCAGCATAAGATCGGGTTCTTGCATTTTGACAGCTGTACAAATGAGGGCAATTCATAGTTGCAGCTTCATACATTTCAAGTGAGAGAAATGTACTCATTTATATTTCACCATTTTCTCCTCCCGGAAAACAAGTAGAGATGCCAAAGTTCTGTACTCTGTTGTGCCAAACTTCAAATGCTGTTCCTTTCTATCAGCAGCACTGCTTTGTAGGGTTCTTAAGAGACGATTTTAAAGTTCCTCTATACCCAATTTGTCCTGGAACTCCAACAACATTTTCTATTCTTCGGAATTTGGAATCGGCTCTAATCAATTCTGCTTGATCGAAAAGATATTTGAAGAGGGGAATAGTAGGAAGGGAGGTTCTGCAGAATTTCATAATTTCTCTCTGTAGATGCTCAGAGACAGACAGTTTCTTCCCAAACCTTCCTATCCTCCTGTTGGAGCACCACCCAGGGGAGTGTACCAAAAGACTACTGTGAGAGCTGAAGTTACAAAAAGGTGCATTCATTTCTTTACAAAGATAAATGAAAGAAGAAGGAGAGGAGGAGGAGGAGATTGGATTTATTCCCCGCCCTTCACTTGGAGTCTCAGAGCAGTTTACAATCTCCTTCACTTCCTTTTCCCACAAGAGACACCCTGTGAGGTAGATGGGGCTGAGAGAGTTCTGAGAGAACTGCTCTTGAGAGAACAGCTCAAAGAGAACTTTTGACTGACCCAAGGCCACCCAGCTGGCTGCATGTGGAGGAGTGGGGGCATCAAACCCGGTTCTCCCAGATTAGAGTCCGCACACTTAACCACTGCACCAAACTGGCTCTCCCGTGACACCAAACCCCCTCTTTTAAAAGAGAATGAGAGGAATCGATGGCTGCATCTAAAAAAAGTAAATTTAAGGAAAAGAAATCCCCCTCCCCAAAAGGACACTACCTCTGTGGCTCTCATCATCCTAGCTGCTGCGCTTTCGAAACTCTACATTTTTGCAAACAATCAGGTTACGCTTATTAAAAATCCAGGTCTCTTTCTCTTTTTCTCTTTGCCTACTACTGGGGTCCCCAACATGGTTCCTATGGGCATCATGGGCTCCCACCAGCACCTTTCCAGGTGCCCACCACATGTTTTTAGAAAGTGGGTGGGACAAGGTGGGCCTTTTGCCCAGCAAGGTTTTTGATTGGCTGTGCAGATGTAAAAAAAAAAATCAATGCCACCCTTTCTAATAGCAGCCAAAACAGCAATAAGCCACTACCTGGAGATATGTAGATGGACCGACACTCACATTATAACCCACGGGGTTTGATGGCATTAGTCTTGCAAGCAGAAACAAAAAGGGAAAAAAACTGAACCTAACAATAGACTCCAGAACCAAACAAAGGTTAGTGAAGAAGAGGGCCAATATTAAAACCTATCTAATAAAAGTAGAAAAAGATACATGTATTTATTAATAACAAATTTTAAAACATATACAGGGGCCCATTTACAACAATTATATATAAAACATTACAATACCAAGGGCTTAAAAGCTTGACCTTACGCGTTTCGGCCAAATAGGCCTTCCTCAGAGGTCATATATATGTGGCAAAATGGCTAATACATATATTCACATACACACAATCAAGAATATATACAAAGTATAAATTCAATAAGGACCATAAAGTAAATTGTTCAAAAATAAAATCACCACAATCAAAGAAGGAAATTTTTGCAACACAATCAAAGAAGGAAGCAACACAATCAAAGAAGGAAATTTTTGGACCACAAGTCTACTTTATAATCACTGGGCTAGTGATAGCACTTTAAAGGACTTATGTGCATATTGACCCTGTGCCTGGTGATTTTATGTTTGAACAATTTACTTTATGGTCCTTATTGAATTTATACTTCGTATATATTCTTGATTGTGTGTATGTGAATATATGTATTAGCCTTTTTGCCACATATATATGACCTCTGAGGAAGGCCTAGTTGACCGAAACGCGTAAGGTCAAGCTTTTAAGCCCTTGGTATTGTAATGTTTTTTATATATAATCGTTGTAAATGGGCCCCTGTATATGTTTTAAAATTTGTTATTAATAAATACATGTATCTTTTTCTACTTTTATTAGATAGGTTTTAATATTGGCCCTCTTCTTCACTAACCTTTGTTTGGTTCTGGATTAGTCTTGCAAGACCATTTTCTTTTCTTTTCTTTTAAGCCCCCGGAGGGGATTTTTTATTATTTTTTATCACTACAAAAACTACAACAGAAGAAAAGGGAGGGGGAACTACATATACGGGATAAAGTAAAGAACCCACTACTGATTAAAAACCCAAGAGAGGAGATCCTCCAACTAGCTTAGTTACATCAAGTCTTCTCATCATTAATCCCTTTATAAACTGAGTCAAACATTTGTAACACTTTTCCTTTAAAGCTTAAATTTAACTGTCTAGAAACAGTGCCCCCGATCATCCCCTAACAATAGTCTCAAAGGCACATTTCAGAGTCCTTCAGCCTTTACTTCTCCTTTTCCCTTCTCTTCCACAGCTTGTAAGGACTTTTTGGGGCTGCTGCCCCTTGCTCTGACAGAGAGTCCTGTCCGGAAGAACCAGAGTCTAGCTCACCACTGGACTTTGCAAGACCATTTTCAATCCTCTTGGGAAAAGGCCCTTTGTCTTAATTTGCAGAATTTGGGTTTCTTTTCTGACTTTGTTCCACAATTGGGTCTTAACCAAGCAAAATCAATGATCAAACAAAGGGTGTTGGACATAGAGCGTCAAAGGGACATTAACTATGTTTCAAACTTCCTGACACCAGAGAAACTTAAATATGTAGTTGCTCCAGCACCTTATCTCTCTGTCATGGAGGTGTCCAGTCAATGGAGAGCTTTTACTTTGGTGAAATGGCGAGTCCTCTCCTCTGTATCTCCAAGAGGGGAGATACAAAAAGACTCCCGTGGAGGAGAGGATTTGCATGTGTGGTTGCAAAGAGGTGGAAACAGTCGAGCTTGTAATGTTTTATTGTCGCTTCTATCAGGAAGCTCATTTAAATATAATTTCCCCAATAATTCTCAATAATTTTACAGGATGCTCGGATGAATTCATCTTAAAGAAATTGTTCATGGGGTGCTAATCAACAGGTTACCATCAGCTGGGCCAAATTTTTCTCAGTAGCCTGTAGAATTCGCAGAGAAATTGTGTGTTCAGATTTTAACTAATTGTTGCCAATAGATCAGACCAATTTCATTATTGTATGATTTCATTCCAAAGTTTTAATTCTGACATGTCCTGGTCGTCGGCTGAACAAAGATATATCTATCTATCACTCACATTGTGGCACCGTAAGATATGGGAAATGTATACAATGGACAAAATTACTTATCAGGTGAATCAATATGAATCTTGTCCTTCTTGTTTAGATTTTTGTTGAGGTTTGGTCCATTATATTAGACTAGGAATAATATTCTTAGGAACACCAGACAAAGACTTGTTGATATTGACCAGCATAAACTATGAAGCCGTCCATGGTGGCGGCTACAAGCATGGACGGCTCCATGAGGGAATTAGATAAGCATATGGAGCAGAGGTCCATCAGTGGGTATTAGCCAGAAGGTAAAGATAGGGACTCTGGGGCAAGTGATGCTCTGTCATCTTGGTGCTTGGGGGTGTGTGTCAACAGTGGGAGGGCTTCTAATGTCCTGGCCCCACTGGTGGACCTCCTGATGGCCCCTGGTATTTCTGGCCACTGTGTGACACAGAGCGTTGGACTGGATGGGCCTTTGGCCTGATCCAACATTGGCGTCTCTTATGTTCTTATGTGTCCCACACAACCTTATGTCTGCTCTCCCACAGTATTGGGTCTTGACAGTCAGCCTGGTAGGACGGCTCACTGTTTCTATAACCTCAAAGATCCACATCAACGTAGAGCCTTCTCTCTGGTTAGATTGAATGCATTCCCTTTGGAGAAGCTTCTTGGTTGTTACCGACACTCTCCACTTCAGGACCGAATTTGCCCCTGCGGTCTAAATTCCTTGGATTCAATTAACCACATAATTTTGGACTGTCTCT
The DNA here is from genome assembly GCF_001447785.1 of Gekko japonicus. Classification (NCBI taxonomy): domain Eukaryota; kingdom Metazoa; phylum Chordata; class Lepidosauria; order Squamata; family Gekkonidae; genus Gekko; species Gekko japonicus. The sequence continues at coordinate 915,979 of NW_015160845.1, read as the reverse complement.
TTTACGAGTCAATTCGGGGGAAATTACTCTTCAATGTATTACAGTCAAAAAGAAGAAGAAGAGAAGAAGAGATTGGATTTATACCCCGCCCTTCACTACCCAAAGGTGTCTCAGAGCGGCTTACAAACTCCTTTCCCTTCCCCTCCCCACCACAGACACCCTGTGAGGTAAAAGAAGAAGAAGAGATTGGATTTATACCCCGCCCTTCACTACCCAAAGGTGTCTCAGAGCGGTTTACAAACTCCTTTCCCTTCCCCTCCCCACCACAGACACCCAGTGAGGTAAAAGAAGAAGAAGAGACTGGATTTATACCCCGCCCTTCACTACCCAAAGGAGTCTCAGAGTGGCTTACAAACTCCTTTCCCTTCCCCTCCCCACAACAGACACCCTGTGAGGTAGGTGGGGCTGAGAGAGCTCTTGACAGAAACTGCTCTTTTTCAAGGACAGCTGTGCCAGAGCTTGTGACTGACCCAAGGTCATCCAGCCAGGTGCAAGTGGAGGAGTGGGGGATCAAACCCGGTTCTCCCAGATTAGAGTCCACACACTTAAGCACTACACCAAACTGGCTCTCTGACTAATGAATGTAAATGTTGTTTTCTCCCGAATGTAAAGACATCTGACTAATGAATGTAAATGTTGTTTTCCCCTGAATGACTCCACTCCAGGCGTTACTGAAATTGTGGCTAACTATTTAGCTGAAGTACTAAAATCAAAGACAATTCTGTATGGTAAGACCTATTGATTGTGCGCCCTGGCTGTAAAGTGGTTCTATAGTTCTGTTATGCCCATAAAGATATGTAATTAAGAATAGGAATAAGGCCCATTGTGGAAATAAATACAATGAGCTCTGACACGGAAGAGTGGCCAGGCTGGGAGTGGGCGGGAGAGAGGAGCAGATCCAGCACCCAGCAATCTTGAGCAATGCTTCCTCTAAGCTGTGGAGTCCTGTGAGCAAAAAAAAAATTCTACCCTGTGAGCTACCAGAGTGAACGATCTGGCTGCTGCATAAATTCGTTTGCTCTGGAGCCATCCTTCCTGAGTTAAGTCCAAAATGTGTGAGCTGGAGGCTAAAAATACTGTGAGCTAGCTCACACTCACTCAGCTTAGAGGGAACACCGCCTGTGCCTTGAATAGAGGCTGAATGTGTGGAAACGGGCAGCTCAGGTAAAGATGTTCATGGCCATGAGCAATGCGCCCTCTAAGCTGTGGAGTCTCGTGAGCAAAACTTCTACTTTGCGAGCTGCCGGCATTAAAGTTGTGAGCCAGCCGTTTGGCTGCAGCATCAATTAGTTTGCTCTGGAGCCATCCTTAATGCCAGCAGCTCACAAAGTAGAATTTTTGCTCGCAAGACCCCACAGCTTAGGGGGAGCATTGCCTGCAGGCTCAAAAAAAAAAGGTCGGGGAGCCCTGACCTAGCTGGTATGCATTTCAAGATCCTATTTCATTTTCATTACATGGTGAGGGATCATCACAACCTTTGCTCAGTCACTCTGCCAGTTCAGTACAAAAAAAGTTTGAAACGAGGACCACGAGAGGTTGGTTGCAGTCAAACTTCTCCACATAAACCTTTCCCCGGGAATCGTTTCACGCAGATGGTGTTCTTCCGAGCTACAGGGCACACATCGGTCACTCTGCCAGTTCAGTACAAAAATAGTTTGAAGCAAGGACCACGAGAGGTTGGCTGCATTCAGACTTCTCCACATAAACCTTCCCCCTGGGAATCATTTCACGCAGATGGTGTTTTTCCGAGCCCAGAGAGGCAGCTGTACCTGGAAGCAGGGAAGGAAAAGAGCTGTGGTCTCCGAAGCCTTGTTAGCTCCAAAAAACAGCAGGATCCAACTGTGATTTGATGAGACTTCCTACCACCAGTGCCGACCAAGTGGCCGAAATGGGACGGACTGGTGGGCGCTTTTGCTTCAAAGATTGAGCATTAAGCACTGGCAGGTAACGAAAGCCTACAGTGGATGATGGCAACGAACTCGGGAGGCTGTGTGAAAAAGAACATGAAAATCTCATGGCCAGATTCTACCCCACTCGTGGAGGCGCTTGGTGGGCCTTAGACCAAGCCAATCTCTCTCTGCATCAGCTGCATGAATCTTACTTAGAGTGTGCATCTTTTTGCATTGCCTTTCTGTTAAAAGGTGCGGTCAATGAGATGAACGCTTTGCTATGTTTTTAAGAAGAGGAGATATCTCAGAAGCTAAGCTTTTGCTTCAAAAGCATATGGAGCAGAGGTCCATCAGTGGCTATTAGCCACAAGGTATTGATAGGGACTCTGGGGCAAGTGATGCTCTGTCTTCTTGGTGCTTGGGGGGGGCCAACAGTGGGAGGGCTTCTAATGTCCTGGCCCCACTGGTGGACCTCCTGGTGGCACTGGTATTTCTGGCCACTGTGTGACACAGAGTGTTGGACTGGATGGGCCTTTGGCCTGATCCAACATTGGCATCTCTTATGTTCTTATGTTCTTATGCACGGGTCAGCCCTGGTTAGTACCTGGATGGGAGACCAACAAGGAAGACCAGAGTTGCTATGTAGAGGCAGGGGATGGCCAAACCACCTCTGTTTGTCTCTTGCCTTGAAAACCCTACAGGGTGGCTGGAAGTCAACTGTGATTTGATGACACTTCCTACCACCAGTCTGTCACCCTGACCTGGATGGCCCAGGCTAGCTGGATCTCATCAGATCTCAGAAGCTAAGCTGGGTCAGCCCTGGTGAGTACTTGGATGGGAGACCTCCAAGGAAGTCCAGGGTTGCTATGCAGAGGCAGACCATGTTAAACCACCTCTGAACATCTCTTGCCTTGTAGGCCCTACAGGATCTCCACAAATCAGTTGTGACTTGATGATACTTAATTATCATCCTGGACCCACTGCTGGACCTCCTGATGGCTCCTGGTATGTTTGGTCACTGCGTAACAGAATATTGGACTGGAGGAGGAGGAGATTGGATTTATACCCCACCCTTCACCTGGAGTCTCAGAGCGGCTTACAAGCTCCTTTCCCTTCGCCTCCCCACAACAGACACCCTGTGAGGTAGGTGGGGCTGAGAGAGCTCTTGACAGAAACTGCCCTTTCAAGGAAAGCTCTCGTCAGAACTATGGCTTGCCCAAGGTCATCCAGCAGCTGCAAGTGGAGGAGGGGGGAATCAAACCCGGTTCTCCCAGATTAGAGTCCGCACACTTAACCACGACACCAAACTGACTGGATGGGCCATTGGCCTGATCCAACATTGGCTTCTCTTATGTTCTTATGTCCCAGGCTTGCCTGATCTCATCAGACTCTCCAGAAGCTAAGCACTGTCCGCCCTGGTTAGCCCTTGGATGGGAGGCCATTAAGGAAACCCGGAGTTGCTATGCAGATGCAGGCAATGGCAAACCACCATCGCTCTTCTCTTGCCATGAAAATCCCATAGTCCTGGGTTCACCATGAGTTGGCTGTGACCTGATGGCACTTTCCACCACACTGAACGTGTCCAACGTGCAGCCCTGGCTCCCCATGACAACCAGAAGATGGAGAACAGAAACCAAGGCTGCATTCAAATATCACAAACCAGCCACAGTTTCTTTCGGGTGAAAACGAGCCAAGAAGTCCCCAGATTCACGTGCTCTCTTCCACTTCCCTTCTCTCCTTCATGCCACACTGAGATTAATGGCTTCTGACCTGAGAACTATCTGCAATTTGGTATGATGTCTGGGCTGGGCAGTTTAACAAATTGTAGTTTGCTCTTTGCCAACGAACCAGGACGCTATACCAAGATTGAGCTGTGGTTGAGAAGCAGTGATGAATGGCCTGCCACAGAGAGTGGGAGTTGTATTTGCACTTTGGACTTTGGGGAAAGGGGAGTGCCAATTTCTTCTGACTCCCTCCTTCCACTGCAGATCACCACCCGCACACTGTTTTAGAAGGTTCACCAGCATTCCGGGAACAAAATTTCAGGGTGTTCAAGTGGGTTGCAGTTTGTCAGGGAATGGGCAAATTCCCCTCTGGATCCACTCCATCTTTGCTTATGATGATTGAATACAGCCTTAATCAGAAGTTGTTCCTTCAGCACCATGGACAGCTCCCTAGTTGAAAACAAGTTGCTCCGATGTAGTCCAAAGCTATATCAAGCTCTTCTATCCCCATGTTCACCTTATACGCATGCATTCCTATCTGCTAGAACAACAACAGATATAACAGGGGCTACACATCCACCTCATCTCCAAAGAGTAAACATCTTAATGGGGTACCCTCATAGCTTAAATGCCTGTGTTCCATCGCTGTTTAGCTGAGATCTGATGGAACTAATGGCATCTTTGGAAATAGGAGGGCAAGGAATTGTGAACCTTTGGGACGAGCATTGGCACCTTTTCAGTGGGTTCAGGCCCAAGGCTTTCAGGTGGCATACACTATTATCCTGCCTATTGGAGCCATGGTTTTATATCACTCCAGGGGGCACATCAGTATCAGGGTCCATACTTTGCTCATTCACATGGCAAGTTATGGTATCAAACCTCAGTATGCTCTAGCAGCCCATTCTCAGTGTTAGTGTTCTGGCCACCGAATGAGTCTAAGCCCATGACAATAACACCTTCAGCCCTCTGGGAGAAAATGGTCACCTCCTCCCAATCCACATCCAACAGCATCACATGTCCCTAACGCCCAATGTCTCCACTTCATCATGTAGTGCCAGGTATGCAGTTAGACTGCAACTCTGACCTGAATATAAATCGCTAGTGCAGCCACGCATAATTGTGGAGCTGGTATCATAAGAACGTAAGAAGAGCCCTGCTGGATCAGACCAGTGGTCCATCTCGTCCAGCATCAAGTCTCACACAGTAGCCAACCAGTTCCTCTAGAGGGCCAACAACAGGGCCCATAGTGGCCAAGGCCTTTCCCAGATGTTGCATCCTGGCATTGGGATTCTGAGGCTGACTGCCTCTGAACATGGAGGTTCCCTTCAGTCACCATGGCTAATAGCCACCGATAGACATATCCTCCATTAATCCCATTTTAAAGCTGTCTGTCACGGCTAAAGAGAAGGGGCCATGACAGGGTTCTCCAACACGGCCAAGATCATGCTAGCTTGGGCTGTTCAGGTCTGGGCCAGCCTCAGCTACCCATCTGTAATACACAAATAGTACTGATCTACCTTGTCAGGCTGTTGTCACTATAACAGCGGGATAATGTCAGTGAAGGGCTCTGGACACCGAAGGCACCATATATATGTGGAATAAGGGAAGATTACTGGCATTGTTTCTCCTGCACATACAGAAAGTGCTGTAGAACCAGGGGCCATCCTGCTCTTTTCAATGTCAGGGTTAACTCCACACACATTGTTGGAGCTGTGAGTCACTGCCAACATAGAGAAGAACAAAGAAGCTCCCACTCACATGGAGCTATGAGCCAGTACACAGCATCAGCCTGCAATGCCTCTGTGTTGTAGCTTCTCTGGAAAACCTGTCTGGGTAATTCTGATAACACATGAACACATGATGCTGCCTCATACCGAATCAGACCCTCAGTCCATCAGAGTCAGTGTCGTCTCCTCAGACTGGCAGCGGCTCTCCAGGGTCTTAGTCAGAGGTCTTTCCCATCACCTAATGTCAGTTTTTTTGAACTATGGTGCTGGAGAAGGCTCTTGAGAGTCCCTTGGACTGCAAGAAGAACAAATCAGTCAACCCTAAAAGAAATCAACCCTGACTGTTCCCTGGAAGGCCAGATAATGAAACTGAAGCTCAAATACTTTGGCCGCCCAATGAGAAGGGAGCACTCACTGGAGAAGACCCTGATGCTGGGAAAGATTGAAGGTCAAAGAAGACGGGGATGGCAAAGGATGAGATGGTTAGACAGTGTCATGGATGCAATGAACATGAAATTGAGCAAACTTCAGAGGATGGCGGAAGACAGGGAGGCCTGGCGTGATCTGGTCCATGGGGTCGCGAAGAGTCGGACTCGACTGTGCGACTGAACAACAACAAATGTCAGTTTGGTGTAGCGGTTAGGAGTGCAGACTCTAATCCGGAAGAACCGGGTTTGAATCCCCACTCCTCCGCATGCAGCCAGCTGGGTGACCCTGGGTCAGTCGCAAATTCTCTCAGAGCTGTTCTCTCAAGAGCAGTTCTCTCAGAGCTCTCTCAGCCCCACCTACCTCACAGGGGGTCTGTTGTGGGGACGGGAAGGGAAAGGAGATTGTAAGCCGCTGTGAGACTCCAAGTAAAGGGCAGGGTATAAATTCAATCTCCATCTCGTCCTCCTCCTCTTCCTCCTCTTCTTCTTCATCTTCCAGTTTGGTGTAGTGGTTAAGTGCGCAGACTCTAATCTGGGAGAACCAGGTTTGATTCCCCACTCCTCCACTTGCAGCTGCTGGATGACCTTGGGCAAGCCATAGTTCTCTCAGAGATGTTCTCTCAAGGACAGTTCTGGAAAGAGCTCTCTCAGCCCCAGTACCTCACAGGGTGTCTGTTGTGGAGAGCCTCCTCCTCCTCCTCCTCCTCTTCCTCCCTATCAACCTTTCAGGATTTATGGTTGCTTGGTTATGAATTCCAGTGACTGGAGATATGCCGCTGGGGAGAACCATTGTCTGCAAAACCCTCTTTGGGGCTTTTCATAAACATCTGTTGACAAAAGGATACATGTGGACCTTTGGTCTGATCCAACAGGGTTTTTCTTTTTTTTTACTCACAGTTCTGATTAATTACCAGCAGAGTTATTTTGTAATTCAAATTGCACCAATGGGGAGTTGTAACTCCCCATGCAATCAATAAAAAGATCCTCCCGCTATGATATATACATGCCTGATGGTTTTCTGCTTTCTGTAGAATGCAGATTTATCTAGTTTGCCAACACCTCAGCAGGGGGTGCCTCACAACAACAGATCTGTAATTGCAAGGAAAGCTGTATTTTGTGGTCCGTGTATTCTGAAACACAGCTCAAAGGACCCACGTCATTTCGTGCAAGGCATTCAGTATTACTGCACAGTCGAAAAGAGCAAGAGTCCAGGAGCACCTTAAAGACTAACACAATTTGTGGCAGGGGAGGAGCTTTCGTGAGTCACGGCTCACTTCTTCAGAACCGTTAATACTATTTGGAGTATTAAAGAACGGCAGGGAAAGTCTGTTTACAGGGTGGCTTTTATAATAAGCATTCCAACCATACATCATAATACTTTTGAGAGCCAGTTTGGTGCCGTGGTTAGGAGCACGGACTCTAATCTGGGAGAACCAGGTTTGATTCCCCACTCCTCCACTTGCAACTGCTGGATGACCTTGGGCAAGCCGTAGTTCTGGCACAGCAGTTCTTGAAAAAGAGCATTTTCTGTCAGAGCTCTCTCAGCTCCACCTACATGCGGGGGTTATTAATCAACCACCCTCCTCCTCCTCCTCCTCCTCCTCCTTCTTTGCAGAGTCAGCCCTGGCTAGTATTTGGATGAGTATACCATCAAGGAATAGCAGGGTCATGATGCCAAGGCAGGCAATGGCAAACCACCTCTGAACATCTCTTCAGAGGTAATTTGGTGTAGTGGTTAGGAGCACATACTCCAATCTGGGAGATTGGGTAGTGAAGGGCGGGGTATAAATCCAATCTCTTCTTCTTCTTCTTCTTTTACCTCACAGGGTGTCTGTTGTGGGGAGGGGAAGGGAAGGGAAAGGAGTTTGTAAGCCACTCTGAGACTCCTTTGGGTAGTGAAGGGTGGGGTATAAATACAATCTGTTCTTCTTCATCATCATCTCTTCCAGGATGTAACTGCGAACTGATCTATCATTTTTTTTAAATTTCAGCCTTCCTTCCAAGGAGTTTAGGGATGCCAGCCTCCAGGTGGGACCCGGGGATCCCCTGGAATTGTGGCTGATCTCCACACTACAGAGATCAGTTCCCTTGGAGAAAAGGGGATGCTTTGGAGGGTGAACTCTCTGGCCTTGTACCCCACTGAGGTCCCTGTCCTCCCCAGGCTCCACCCCCAAATCTCCAGGAGTTTCCCAACCTGGATCTGGCAACTCCCCTTCCCTTGGCCAGGGGAGACCTGGAAATCCCAGGTGTACCGTTGTTCTTCTCTCCCCTACATTATCCTCATCTTAATAAGTCAGTGAGGTAGGTCAGGTTGGAGGTCACCCCATGAACTTCTTGTTTCTTAGAACAGACAATCCATTTTATTTCAACCATTAAAACATTACACAACTCTGTTTGGTGTCGTTGCTAGGAGCAGGGACTCTAATCTGGGAGAACCGGGTTTGATTCCCCACTTCTCCACATGCAGCTGCCGGTGTGACCTTGGGTCAGTCACAAGTTCTCGGAGCTGTTCTCTCAAGAGCAGTCTTTGAAAGAGCTCTCTCAGCCCCGCCTACCTCACAGGGTGCTTGTTGTGGGGAGGGGAAAGGAAAGGAGATTGTAAGCCGCTCTGAGACTCCTTCAGGTAGTGAAGGGCGGGGTATAAATCCAATATCTTCTTCTTCTTCTTCTTTTACCTCACAGGGTGTCTGTTGTGGGGAGGGAAGGGAAAGGAGTTTGTAAGCCCCTCTGAGACTCCTTTCGGTAGTGAAGGGCAGGGTATGAATCTAATCCCCTCTTCTTCTTCATGAGACACATTGAGGACAGTCTAGTGACAGCAATCTCACCATGACAACTCGGAGGTCGCTCTGTTCCGAAGCACTCTCTTTAACATTTCCCTCCTCATCGGGGTTGATAAGATCTTTAAACCTGAAGCCAGCAGAAAGAAGCTTCATTCTGACACATGGAGAGAACAGAGGCATGCTCCAAAGTCTGATGGGGGGAAAAGGTGACATTCTTTTCTGACATTCACCAGCTTCACAATCATCGTGATAAGAAATGTTTGGACCAGTTTGACAAAACTTGCAACTTACCCTCCTGGTGAGCCTTGCGCTCTGCTGAGCAATATCGACTGGTGATCCCTGGACCCAAAGGACGTCCATCTAGCCTCGACCAGGACCAGGGCCTTTTCGGACTCTGGCCCCCGCCTGGTGGAACAAGCTCCCACTTGGGATCAGAGCCCTGCAGGTCTCGTTAGAGTTCTGCAGGGCCTGCAAAAAAAAGCTGTTCCACCAGGCCTTTGGTTGAAGTGATAGGCATCCAATCACACGAGCTCTTCTTACAGGAAATACTGTAAGCTCTTGGAGGATTGGCTACATTAGGGGTGTGTCGCTTAATATGCAAATGAGTACCTGCTACAAAAAGAGCCCTGCGCAGCCCTGCAAAGTGGTCCTAGGGAAACTGTATGATTGGCATCTATCCAGCTGACGGAGCCAACAGAAAATCGTGCCGCCATTTTAGTTAAATTTTAAAAATAATTTTAAAGTTTTATTGATTTTACAGTAAGTGGGATTTTATTGATTATATTGTAGATTAAATTACGATGTTCACTGCCCCAAGCCTGCACACAGGAATGGGTGGGATACAAGAGCCAGTTTGGTGAAGTGGTTAGGAGCGCGGACTCTAATCTGGGAGAACCGGGTTCGATTTCCCCACTCCCCCACTTGCACCTGCAGGATGACCTTGGGCACACCATAGTTCTGGCACAGCTGTCCTTGAAAAAGAGCAGTTTCTGCCAGAGCTCTCTCAGCCCCAACTACCTCACAGGGTGACTGTGGTGGGGAGGGGAAGGGAAAGGAGATTGTAAACTGCTCTGAGACTCCTTCGGGTAGTGAAGGACGGGGTATAAATCCAATCTCCTCCTCCACCTCCTCCTCCTCCTCCTGCTTCTTCCTTGGGCTGCTCACACACAGAATGGAGGAGAAAAACGTCATCAGAACAAAGAGCTGTGTAGAGGGATGCTAAAGTAGTGAAGGCCAGTATACTAAAGAACAAGGGCATGCAACTAATAAAACATATATTTAATCAAAAACTGAAGGTAAGTCCAACCAGGGGACAGGGAAGTTCAACAGGTGAATACTACTCATACTACTCAGACGATTCAACAGGCAAGTAACGTACAACTGGCAAATCCAACAGGTAAATCCAGCACCCAGCGAGTAGATTCAACAAATTCAGCACACAGCCAGTAATTTCAAGAACAGCAGATAAGTTCAACAAAGGCAATTCAACAGGTACATTCAGCATTCAACAAGTAGATTAAATAAACTCAAACGAAGGCTCTGGATATTCAAAACTTTGTTTCGATGGTCTTCTTCAGTAATAACTGGATATAAACAAAGATTACTAAGAGACTTTCCTGTCCCCTGGTTGGACTTACTTCCCATTTTTGATGACATATATGGAGAAGAGCCATTTTGGGTCGCCGCTGGGAGGAAAGGCAGGGTATGGATGGAATTTTAAAAAATTAAATAACATCTGAAGGATATTCGGCAAGGATGGAGCCTGTGTGTCCCCACCGCACTCTGAGAAACCGACACTGTGATGAGATGGAAGAAACATTTAGTAACTCTTAGCATGTAAAAACATTGTATAACATTGTGGTTGATTAATTCTTTATAATATTGTGAGGAAAAGTCCATCCATCTCTCAGTGAGCACCCAGATTTAGGCTTATTTCCTCCCAGTCAGGGGTCATTTCGTAGAAAAAGAGGTGCAGAAGCTCATTAGCATAACTCATTAGCATAACTCATTTGCATAACTCATTTGCATATGCCACACCCCCTGACATCACCGGAGTTGTGTCAGAGGGCAACACCCACCACTCAGGCTCTACTGGACTGTTTTGGATTGCTAGCTATTGGGGGGGGGGAACGTACAGATCTGTCCTCGCAGAGGAGGGAGAGCTTGTACCTGAATAAAACTTGGTCTTAGAGGTGCCACTGGACTGTTTTGGACCGGGGGGGGGGCTCTGCAGCTTACCAGGCTGCTTCTTGCTTTGACCGAGGGCTGCTGGGAGCAGGGGGTGGGGCTTGTTGCATGTGCTCGCCTCCTGGGCTCTTTACTGCTGGAGCTCCGCTCCTGTGCGCTCCTGCAGGAAATGACCCCTGCTCCCAGTTCTTCCTCAAGAGTAATCCTGTTCTCTTGAAAAGTATCAGCCTCTTGATATAGCTCAGTAATACGTTGGGAGCTAGCCAGACCATAAACTTCTTTTCTACACAAATGCAAAAGCCTTCTGAATTCGGCTGGCACACTGCTCTCTACAAGCCTCAAGAGTATAACTTCTTCAAATTGTTATCCTGGGGGGAAAAGCCATGGTTATTTAGAAAGAAAAACAACATGAAGCTGAATGGAATGATATTTGATACTGTTTCAAACTTACCACTAGTTGCATTAAAGGTATTTAAATTAGGAGCCGGTCAGGCTTGTCAACTCGAACAGGTGCAAAAAGCCTCCTTGATTCTACTGGCTTAAAAGCTCTGCGTTAACACAGTATTAAAATTTATATTAGGCACAAACCAGTCCTTATTTTCTAACCGGCTGAAAGCCTTCTACATTTTAAATCCAGCTGGCAAAATGCTCTGGATACCAAGCTGGATCTAGTCTAGAAAGAAAACTAGTCTAATTAATTCCATGCAGCTGCATGTTGAATGTCTCATTCGTAAAGGTGTAAACCCTAAAAAAAGTTATCAGAGGCCGAAGCCATGTATACTAGCACTTTCAAATGTACTTAAGAATAATGTCATGCTTTCAAGAGATGACCTGGGCTCAGTTCTTACATTTTGAAGTCATTACAGAATCACCATTTTCAATGATACATATAAGGTATTAAACCACCCTACTCTGAACAGGAATGAGTCACACTGCCCAAGAAAACCTTCTTCACTAAAAGGTCACATCATGTCCCGAGAGGTTTCCTGAGCCCTTTTGGAAAGCAATCAGGTCAGCTTTGTTTGTAACTAAGAGGTCTGCTCTGGGCGACTACAGATCACCCCTGACTTCCTCCCTTCCACTCCTCAGGAACTGGGACTGAAGACCAGTCTCATCAACCGCTAGATCTCAGTCTTACATGCCAGTAAAGGAAACTGGACTAGATCTCAGTTCCTCGGCACCTTTGGTTGTTTCTGTCATGGTCAAGTCACAGCTGAGGGTTTTCAAGGCAAAAAGGAGAAAGAGGAGGAGGAGAAGGAGGAGGAGAAGAAGAAGAGGGGGAGGAGGGGGATGATATTGGATTTATACCCCGCCCTTCACTACCCGAAGGGGTCTCAGAGCGGCTTACAATCTCCATTCCCTTCCCCTCCCCACCACAGACACCCTGTGAGGTAGGTGGGGCTGAGAGAGCTCTGACAGAGACTGCTGTTTTTCAAGAACAGCTGTGCCAGAACTATGGCTTGCTCAAGGTCATCCAGCAGCTGCAAGTGGAGGAGTAGGGAATCAAACCCAGTTCTCCCAGATTAGAGTCCGCGCACTTTTTAAAAAAATAAATAGATATTTGGGCTGTATTTTGTAAGCCCTATTTTTATATTCAGTTTAATAAATTACCTCCATGCATGCGTCACAGCTGGATTAAGATGCTTGAATGCAGGTACTGTGCATTATCTTTATGCTTTACTCTTTATAACAGTCTCTAAAGCTTTGGCAACTTGGTCCATTTTCAGGTTGTTCAGAGGCACACTCTTCTCTCTGCCAAATTCATATCGAGCCCAGAGCTTGGGCTGCACATCTGAGCACTCTTTGATGAGAATAGGGAATTCTGGATTTGCCTTCTTCAATGGAACATACTCCAAAGCTCCTTGAGGTGGCTCCCAGATCAGAGTCCGCGCACTCAACCACCATGCCAAACTGGCTCTCACACCAAAGTGGCTTAGCTTCCGAGAACCAATGAGATCTATATCAGGGCCAGTAGCACATTGAAAACCAGCAAGATTTGTTATCAAAGGTATGAAGGTGTCTGGCGAAGGGAGCTTTGACTCCTCAAAAGCTCACACCCCCATAATCTTTTGTGCGTGAGTGTATGTGTGGTATTTTTGCATTTGTGTGTGTGTGTGCACACATGTGTGCCCATGCACCCTTGCTTGGAAGTCATGGCGACCTCTGGCAACTCCTACTGGGGCATGGAAGAAGAAGAGGAGGAGGAGGAGGAAGAGGAGGAGATTGGATTTATACCCCACCCTTCACTACCCAAAGGAGTCTCAGAGCGGCTTATAAACTCCTTTCCCTTCCTCTCCTCCCCACAACAGATGGCCTGTGAGGAGGAAGAGGAGGAAGAGGAGGAGGAGGAGGAGGAGGAGGAGGAGGAGGAAGAGGAAGAGGAAGAGGGGATTCATACCCCACCCTTCACTACCCAAAGGTGTGTCTCAGAGCGGCTTACAAACTCCTTTCCCTTCCTCTCCGCACAACAGACACCCTGTGAGGTAGAAGAAGAAGAAGAAGAAGAGATTGGATTTATACCCTGCCCTTCACTACCCGAAGGAGTCTCAGAGCGGCTTACAAACTCCTTTCCCTCCCCCTCCCCACAACAGATACCCTGGGAGGTAGGTGGGGCTGAGAGAGCTCTTATCAGAACTGTCCTTGAGAGAACAGATCTGAACAAAACTGTGGCTTGCCCAAGATCATCCAGCAGCTGCAAGTGGAGGAGTGGGGAATCAAACCCGGTTCTCTGAAATCAGAGTCTGCGCACTTAACCACTACAGCAAACTGGCATCACTTGCCCCAGACCGAGAGTTCCTATCTATACCTTGTGGCTAATAGTCACTGATGGACGTCTGCTCCATATGCTTATCTAATTCCCTCTTGAAGCTGTCCATGCTTCTGGCCTGGTACTGTAAAACCCGATGAGCAAAGAAACTGAAGGTGGCATGCAATGCAGAAGGGGACGTCTGTTCTGATGTGAGTTTCATAAGACAAGGGAGGGAAAAGCCAATGCAGAATCGCCAGTCACTGCTGGCTGGATTGCTCTCATCAGGACCACGGACAGCTCCAAGGAAAGCATTATCCTCCCCTTCCCCTTTCCTGCATACAAAACATCTGCTAATACACCCCCCGGATGCCTTGACTGCCACCATGTCACATTGCCCAGCCACGTTCAGCTTACGATAACCCACAAACAGGCTGTTCCACAGCTCATCGTGCGCTCTCAATAGGTCCCCGAGAAGGTGACCCAAATTATACAGAAAGTTGCTGAAGGCTTTCGCTTCGTTTTGTTTTGCAGAGCAAATAGCTGATTTCGAGCTGAGCTCCTTTTGCGCTCAAGCGTGTCCGCGTGGGACTAAGGGAAAGGGAAATATCGGCCCCTGAACCTTGGCCGATAAGTGCCGCAGAACCTTTGAGGCTGGCCTGGCTCCCGCGCAGTCCAGAGATCCATCTTGTCGACGCGGCGTCAGCTTGGTGGTGAAGCAAAGGGAGGCGGCTGTGCAGCAGCAGCCGAGCTGCAAAGGTAACGTCTCACTTAGACTCTGTCAAGATTTCACCGCAGGCCAAGCTGCTTATGAAGGCTGCTGGAGCTCCTAAGATTTCTGAAATAGGCTTGCTGAGATTCTGGCAAGGATGCTGCACTTATAACCTGCCCCTGTTCCACACAGGGGAAGCGTTCACAGCAAGGCCTGGAGTGGATTGATTTTGAGCCAAAGGACAGAAAGCACGGGAGATCCAGGCCTGACCTGATTGGTTCAGGCTCGCCCAGTCTCGTTAGATCTCAGAAGCTAAGCAGGGTCGGCCCTGGTTAGTACTTGGATGGGAGACCACAGATGAAGTTCAGGGTCTCTGCACAGGGTCAGGCAGTGGCAAAACACCTCTGTCTCCACCCAGATCTGGATGGCCCAGGCTAGCTTGATATTTTAAGGTCTTGGAAGCTAAGCAGGAACAGCCCTGGTTAGTACTTGGATGGGAGACTACCAAGGAAGTCCAGGGTTGCTTGCAGAGGCAGGTAATGGCAAAACCACCTCACTTCATCTATTGCTGTGGAAACCCTATGAGGTCACTGTCTGCTAGCTGTCATGTTTGGCTTGTTTCCCTCCCTGTTCCCGCTTGCTCGCAGCTCAGCAGCTTGCAGTAAACATTGCTTAGGAGACCGCGGGACCCGGCTATGCCAGACGGCAATATCTGTTTGGCCTTGGGAGGAAGGGAGGTCTTGCGTTCCACCTCGGGTGTGAATCTTACGGCTCCTGCTCATTATGTAATCTCCCGCCGGGAGAATCCCGCGCGCTCGGAGTTCATTTGCTCAGCCAATTGCCTCGTCCTGCTATATGTAGGGATGTTCCCGCCCCATAGTCATTCCTAACAATAATCCTGCAGATATGGTACCAGTTTTGTACTCTAATAAAGCATAACACTTCTTAGGAGCCAGTTTGGTGTGGTGGTGAAGTGCGCTGACTCTAATCTGGGAGAACCGGGTTTGATTCCCCACTCCTCCACTTGCACCTGCTGATGTGACCTTGGGTCAGTCACAAACTCTGGCACAGCTGCTCTTGAAAAAGAGCAGTTTCTGTCAAGAGCTCTCCTCAAGAGCCCCACCTGCGTCACAGGGTGTCTGTTGTGGGGAGGGGAAGGGAAAGGAGTTTGTGGCCGCTCTGAGACTCCAAGTGAAGGGTGGGGTATAAATCCAGTCTCTTCTTCTCTTCTAGGAAATGTGTGGAGAGTTACTTCCTGTGGAACCTGACAGTCACCTTGACGTACGTCAGCTGTGACTTGACAGCATTCTTCACCACTATGAGTAACCCTTGCTTCTTCTCATAGTAAATTATACGGTTATAGTAGGGAGAGGGGCCCATTTGCCAAAGAGTGTTTCAGTCCATCGGGAGACTCCCTAAGCAATGCAGGAAAATGTGACTTCACGAATTTAAAAACATGGACATCTTTTACCCAAAATAGCCTGATGATGAGTGAGCATTCTCTGGGAGACATGGAGAGCAGTGGAGAAACAGCTGGGGAGGGCGAAAACAGACGAGAGCTAAACCCCAGAGTGTTACCTGTGCTCCGGAGATGCAGATAAAGGCTTTTATTTATTTATTTATTAATTATTAGATTTATACCCCGCCCTTTCCCGTAGGGCTCAGGGCAGCTTACATGGCAAGAAAAAACTTGCTAATAAAACATCAGTACTTTAGTACAATTAAAATTGTACTAGCTTTCCCAGTTGCTTATCCAATCTCCCCACAAGAGCCAGTTTGGTGTAGTGGTTAAGTGGGTGGACTCTAATCTGGGAGAACCGGGTTTGATTCCCCACTCCTCCACCTGCAGCTGCTGGATGACCTTGGGCAAGCCATAGTTCTGTCAGAGCTGTTCTCTCAAGGGCAGTTCTGGAAAGAGCTCTCTCAGTCCCACCTACCTCACAGGGTGTCTGTTGTGGGGAGGGGGAGGGAAAGGAGATGGTAAGCTGCTCTGAGACACCAAGTGAAGGGTGGGGTATAAATCTAAACTCTTCTCTTCTTCTGTGAGCCCTCAACTTGTTCCTTCCAAGAACAAAGTGTGAACTGGAACAAGGACCAAATAAGGTTGCCAATTCAGGGCTGAGGAATGCCGGGAAGTTTTGGGGTGGAGCCTGGGGTGGGCAGGGTTTGGGGAGGGGAGGGACCACAGCAGGGTAAGATGCCATGGAGTCCACCCTCCAAAGCAGCCATTTTTCTTCAGGGGAACAGATCTCTATGGTCTAGAAACCAGCTGCAATTCCAGCACAGCTCCAGGCCCCACCTGGAGGCTGGCAACCCTAGCAGTAGGACAGGATTTGCCCCTGAGCCAGAAGGACGTTCTGTCAGGTGTGCAAAAGGAAGGAACTTCTAATTCACCCCCAAAGAGCGGAAACAGGGTTGTTCTTACATGGAACCAAGAAACCCTGCCACTGTGAAGGCAGGTCACATGCATAATGCTGGCCAATAAGAAGACAGGAAGCCAGCAGTTTGAGAGCCAGTTTGGTGTAGTGGTTAAGTGCACGGACTCTAATCTGGGAGAACCGGGTTTGATTCCCCACTCCTCCACTTGCAGCTGCTGGATGACCTTGGGCAAGCCATAGTTCTGTCAGAGCTGTTCTCTCAAGGGCAGTTCTGGAAAGAGCTCTCTCAGTCCCACCTACCTCACAGGGTGTCTGTTGTGGGGAGGGGGAGGGAAAGGAGATGGTAAGCTGCTCTGAGACACCAAGTGAAGGGTGGGGTATAAATCTAAACTCTTCTCTTCTTCTGTGAGCCCTCAACTTGTTCCTTCCAAGAACAAAGTGTGAACTGGAACAAGGACCAAATAAGGTTGCCAATTCAGGGCTGAGGAATGCCTGCTGCTCTGAGACTCCTTTGGGTAGTGAAGGGCGGGGTATAAATCCAATCTCTTCTTCTTCTTTTACCTCCCAGGGTGCCTGTTGTGGGGAGGGTGAGGGAAAGGAGTTTGTAAGGTGCTCTGAGACTCCTTTGGGTAGTGAAGGGCGGGGTATAAATCCAACCTCTTCTTCTTCTTCTACCTCCCAGGGTGCCTGTTGTGGGGAGGGTGAGGGAAAGGAGTTTGTAAGGTGCTCTGAGACTCCTTTGGGTAGTGAAGGGCGGGGTATAAATCCAATCTCTTCTTCTTCTTTTACCTCCCAGGGTGCCTGTTGTGGGGAGGGTGAGGGAAAGGAGTTTGTAAGGTGCTCTGAGACTCCTTTGGGTAGTGAAGGGCGGGGTATAAATCCAATCTCTTCTTCTTCTTTTACCTCCCAGGGTGCCTGTTGTGGGGAGGGTGAGGGAAAGGAGTTTGTAAGGTGCTCTGAGACTCCTTTGGGTAGTGAAGGGCGGGGTATAAATCCCGTCTCTTCCTCCTCCTCCTCATTCCTTCCTTCCCTCCCTTCAATTTACAGCCACGGGGGCAGGCTGGAAATCCGGGAGAGCCCCATTAATGCTCCCTCTAAGCTGTGGAGTCTTTTGAGCAAAAATTCTATTTTGTGAGCTGCTGGCGTTAAAGTTGTGAGCGAGCGATTTGGCGACTGTATAAATTAGTTTGCTCTGGAGCCCTCCTTCCTGAGCTAAGGCAAAAACACGTGAGCTGGAGGCTAAAAAACTGTGAGCTAGCTCACACTCACTCAGCTGAGAGGGAACAATGCCAACCTCTGAATCCGATCCCCGGTAAGATCATTTACAACGGTTAATGTGATTGCTGCCCTGGTGGATCTCAAAGCTTTGCTGGGAAAGGTTTTAATTAGGGCCGAGGGATGCTTTTCCTCTACCAATGAATCATTCACAAGCCTCCCTTTGTGCTGCATTATTTTTAACTGTTGTGTTTTAATGATGTAGGTTTTATTCTGTATTTACGGGACTTGGAAGCCGCCCTGTGCCTGCTCTGCGGGGTGGGCGGGGTACAAATCTGACAATAAATAAATAAATAAATAAACACATGCTAAGTTTCTTTAAGGTGCTTGGGAAGCTGTCCGTTGAAGCTGAAGGGGCCTGTGATGGGGGATGTATTAAGATCCTTGCTTCTTTCAAGTCCTAATTAACACCCCCCCCCCCCCCCCCCCCCCCCCCTCCTCTCTATGCGTGTACGCCACAACCTCG
>NW_015160845.1:860803-897645 GCF_001447785.1 Gekko japonicus | reverse complement strand
CCCCCCCCCCCCCCCTCCCCCACCATTTATCTGTGAAGGGGATTCCGAATAGCTCACAGGATCACCGGAAGGAGAAAGTTCTCCTGTTCCATTCTCGAGTTCTTTGTCGTTCCCGTCCTTTGTCGGACTTTCTTTTCCCCAAGCACTTCATGGGGTTGCCAACTCCAAGCTGGGAAATTCCTGGAGATTTGGGAGTGGAGCCAATTGTGGGGTTTGGGGAGGAGGAGAAGCTAGGCAGGAATGGGATGCCAGAGAATTCATCCTCCAAAACAGCCTCCCCCCCCCCCAAGGAACGGATCTCTGTAGGCTGGGGACAATAAGAAAATACAAAGTAGAGTCCAGCATCTTCTGGTCCACCTAGTCCAGCATCCTGCCTCACACAGCGACCAGCCAGTTCTTCTGGATGGCCAACAACAGGGCACAGAGGCTGAGGCCTTCATAAGAACATAAGAAGAGCTCTGCTGGATCAGACCACTGGTCCATCTAGTCCAGCATCCTGCCTCACACAGTGGCCAGCCAGTTCTTCTGGAGGGCGAACAACAGGGCACAGAGGCCAAGGCCTTCCCCTGATGTGGCCTCCTGGCTCTGGGCTTCGTGCCTCTGAATGTGGAGGTTCCCCTCAGCCACCATGGCCAGTAGCCATTGATAGACTGATGTTGCCTCCTGGCTCTGGGATCCAGAGGCTTAGTGCCCCTGAAAGTGGAGGTTCCCCTCAGCCACCATGGTTAGTAGCCATTGACAGACTTATTCTCCATGAATCTATCGGATCCCTTTTTAAAGCTGGAGATGAGCTGTAATTCTGGGAGATCTCCAATTCCCACCTGGAGGTGGGGAAGCCTACCTCTCAGAGAGCCCGTTTGGTGTAGTGGTTAGGAGAATGGAGAGAGCCATTTAATTCCCCACTCCTCCACAAGCAGCTGCTGTTGTGACTGTGGGTCAGTCACAAGTTCTCTCAGAGCTGTTCTCTCAATAGCAGTTCTCGAAAGCTCTCTCAGCCCCACCTACCTCACAGGCTGTCTGTTGTGGGGACGGGAAGAGCAAGGTGATTGTAAGCCACTCTGAGACTCCTTCCAGTAGTGAAGGGTGGGGTATAAATCCAATCTCCTCCTCCTCCTCCTCCTCCTCCTCTTCTTCTTCGTGACATCATGAGATCACTTCTGGGATCCCCCGGAAATGACATTGTGCATCTCTAGGAATTAACAAACACTATGGTAACAGCATTCTGTGCACCATGGTGTTTAGTCATGCCGGCCACATGACCACGGAAACGTCTTCGGACAGTGCTGGCTCTTCGGCTTTGAAACGGAGATGAGCACCGCAACCCTAGAGTCGGATTCGACAGGCTTTCGAGCAAGGGAACCTTTACCTTTACCTATGGTAAAACCATGGAGATTTTGGTGCCTGCTAGGAAAGTTTTAGGAATCAAAGTAGCAAAGAAATAATAAATACATAAATATACTTACTGTGTGTCTGTGTGTAAATACTTTCAACATCAAAATGTATGCAGGAGCGCCTGTATTTAATTTTAAATGAAGGAGGGTGGAAACTGGTCCTCATTAGAGGCCCTGTCTGGAAAAACAAATACAGCTTGCTGTAAATATCCTGAGGCAAGAGCGAGCTCCTAATTCCCTGCTTGGCTTTCATTCTTTGGTTGGACTTACAAGACTTTTTTGGATCTGTTATTAAATAGGACATCTATCCTGTTCTGTTTGATTTACCCTTCAGAACAAGATTGGAAAAGTCAGACTTAGGAGGCTGTTCTTAAAGGGGCTGATGCTGGGTCCATTGTACTAAACATGACACACTGTGGTCTATGTGTCTGGAGGAATGAAGAGCGGCCCTTCGAGTGTTGGGCTAGAAAAAGGCCTGGGTTCAAATCCCCCAGCAGGCCCTGGAGCACCTTGGGAAATCAAGAGTAATGATTCAAGTGACTGGCTGTGAGGGTCTCTCCAAATCCCGCTCCATCTTCTTATGCCAACATCCAGGGAGGGCTCGTCTGCCATCTCCATGGGGCTGTTTTAAAAATGGGGCACACCTGTGTGCCAAAGAGCAGTTCCACCTATGTAGTGGGCAGTGCTCCCTCTAAGCTGTGGGGTCTTGTGAGCAAAAATTCCACTTTGTGAGCTGCTGGCATTAAAGTTGTGAGCGAGCCATTTGGCTACAGCTTAAATTAGTCTGCTCCGGAGCCCTCCTTCCTGAGCTAAGACAATAATGTGCGAGCCGGAGGCTAAAAAAAATGCGAGCTAGCTCACACTAACTCAGCTTAGAGGGAACACTGGTCGTAGGTTTACCAACCTCCAGGTGGCACCTGGAGATCTCCTGCTATTGCAATTGATCCCCAAATGACCAAGCTCCATTCCCCTGGGGAAAATTGCTGCTTTGGAGGGTGGACTCTATGAAATGATACCCTGCTGAGGTCCCTCCCCACTACAAACCCTGACATCTCCAGGCTCCATCCCCAAAATCTCCAGGTATTTCCCAACCCAGAGTTGGCACCCCTACGTGTATAGAGGTCACACCAGAAGGTTTGGGGGCAGGGACATCATTTATGCTGTCATATCACTTCTGGCGAAAACCAAGGAGAAGAAAAGAAGAGAAGAGATTGGATTTATACCCTGCCCTTCACTACCCAAAGGTGTCTCAGAGTGGCTTACAAACTCCTTTCCCTTCCCCTCCCCACCACAGACACCCTGTGAGGTAAAACAAGAAGAAGAGATTGGATTTATACCCCACCCTTCACTACCCAAAGGTGTCTCAGAGCGGCTTCCAAACTCCTTTCCCTTCCCCTCCCCACAACAGACACCCTGTGAGGTAAAAGAAGAAGAAGAAGAGATTGGATTTATACCCCGCCCTTCACTACCCAAAGGAGTTTCAGAGCGGCTTACAATCTCCTTTCCCTTCCACTCCCCACCACAGATACCCTGTGAGGTAGAAGAAGAAGAAGAAGAAGAAGAGTTTGGATTTATACCCCGCCCTTCACTACCCAAAGGTGTCTCAGAGTGGCTTACAAACTCCTTTCCCTTCCCCTCCCCACCACAGACACCCTGTGAGGTAAAAGAAGATGAAGAGACTGGATTTATACCCCGCCCTTCACTACCCAAAGGAGTCTCAGAGCGGCTTCCAAACTCCTTTCCCTTCCCCTCCCCACAACAGACACCCTGTGAGGTAAAAGAAGAAGAAGAAGAGATTGGATTTATACCCCGCCCTTCACTACCCAAAGGAGTTTCAGAGCGGCTTACAATCTCCTTTCCCTTCCACTCCCCACCACAGATACCCTGTGAGGTAGAAGAAGAAGAAGAAGAAGAAGAGTTTGGATTTATACCCCGCCCTTCACTACCCAAAGGTGTCTCAGAGTGGCTTACAAACTCCTTTCCCTTCCCCTCCCCACCACAGACACCCTGTGAGGTAAAAGAAGATGAAGAGACTGGATTTATACCCCGCCCTTCACTACCCAAAGGAGTCTCAGAGCGGCTTACAATCTCCTTTACCTTCCACTCCCCACCACAGATACCCTGTGAGGTAGAAGAAGAAGAAGAAGAAGAGTTTGGATTTATACCCCTCCCTTCACTACCCAAAGGTGTCTCAGAGTGGCTTACAAACTCCTTTCCCTCCCCCTCCCCACAACAGACACCCTGTGAGGTAGGCGGGGCTCAGAGAGCTCTTGACAGAAACTGCTCTTTTTCAAGAACAGCTCTTATCAGAGCTACGGCTTGCCCAAGGCCATCCAGGCAGGTGCAAGTGGAGGAGTGGGGGAATCAAACCCGGTTCTCCCAGATTAGAGTCCGCGCACTTAACCACTACACCAGACTGGCAGAAGTGACACCAGAAGTGACAAAGGGTAGCTCTAGGAATCGGTGGAAACTCTATGGTAAAACCATATCATTTTTAATGATTCCTAGACATACCCTGACCTGACTTAGATAGCCCAGGCAGCCTGATGTCATCAGATCTTGGAAGCTAAGCAGAATCAGCCCTGGTCAGTATTTGGATGGGAGACCTTGGAAGACCAGGGTCACGACACAGAGGCGGGCAATGGCAAACCACCTGTGAACATCTCTTGCCTTGAAACCCCCAAGGTGTCGCCCATAAGTCGGCTGCGACTTGATGAGAGAGGAAAGAAAGAGCTCTCTTCCATCACTTCCTGGGTTTCCCCAGAAGGGATATCATGTCGCATGCACCACCGCCATTTTCCCGGGGCAGGAGATCCCCAGTGTCGACTAGGGACTACTTTAGCCCACTCGACCTGAGGGCCAGGCCTTGGCCTCTATGCCCTGTTCGTCGCCCGCCACTCTAGGCAACTGGTCGGCCACTGTGTGAAGCAGGATGCTGAACTGAACAGTCTGATCCAGCAGAGCTCTTCCTATGTTCTTACAAGTGCCGGTAGGAAGAACTGATTGACGGCTGAGCACTGGATTCACTTGAAGGTGCTGGCTCTGACCTTTAAAGCCTTATACGGCCTGGGACCAACATATCTAAGGGACTGCCTCTTCCCATATACACCTCAAAGAGCTGTAAAGGTCAACACCTCCTGGTGGTCCCTGGCCCGAGAGATGTCCATCTTGCCTCAACCAGGGCCAGGGCCTTCTCTGTCCTGGCCCCAGCCCGGTGGAACATGCTCCCTATTGAGACCAGGGCCCTGCAGGATCTCAATTCTGCAGGGCCTGCAAGATGGAGCTCTTCTGCCAGGCCTTTGGTTGAGGCAACGGGCACCCATCTATGGCCTCCCTGAGGTTGCTGTCACCTAGGGTGTCCAGGTCTGCGTTGTAAAATACCTGGAGACTTTGGGGGTGGATCCAGGAGAGGGCGGGGTTTGGGGAGGGGAGGGGCCTCAGCATGGCACAATGCCCTAGAGTACTCCTTCAAAGCAGCCATTTTCTCCAGGGGGGCTGATCTCTGTCAGCTGGAGATTGGTTGCAAAAGCGGGAGATCTCCAGGCCCCGCCTGGAGTCTGGCAACCCTGCTGTCTCCTGTCCATTTATCGACCACCGACAACTGGCCTTCAATGGGCCAGAACTTTATAGCCAACTGACGCTGTTTCAAGCTGCGCCCATTGTTTTATTGTTTATATTGTCTTTTAAATAGTAATTGTTATTTATTATCATGATCTAACCTGCCCGGAGCCCATCCGCGGGATGGGTGAGATATAAGCACAAATAATAGAAATAAATAAATAAATAAATAAATAAATAAACACCTATGTGCCTCAGCCTCCTTCGCTGCACGCCTCTGAGTCCTCTTGCTTAGCATGGAGAATAACGGCTCTCCTCTTCGTCCCCACTTGAAGTTCAAGCCAATACACTGGAGCCCTTGAAAATTACATCTTCCCTCCCCTTTCATCATGAAATAGGGGTTCTCTGACTGAAACTAGGATAAGTTGCTATAAATTTACTCCACTCCATATCTGAGACCTTTATTCGAAGACAGGTGCCCCATGATAATTGTTAGGTTTACTCCGGGCATCAGGAAAAACATTGCGATTCCTGGCTGGTGACACATGACTCAGCTATTGATGTCAACAGCTATCAACGGCTCTTTGACTTTTAGGGAAGAATGGCCTGAATTGGTACTTGAGGGTTCTCGAACAGTATTGGTAATGCAGCCCAATTTGGCTGACATAATTTCCGTTCTTTCTTTGGATTCAGACAGCTCCATCCTGGATTCATACACAGATTCTCTCAAAACGAGGACCCAACATGTATTCATTTTATTTACTTTATGTATATCCCTCCCTTCTCCCCAGTAGGGACCCAAAGTGGCTGACATCATTCTCTTCTCCTCTATTTTATCCTCACAACAACCCTGTAGGTTAGCCTGAGAGAGGGTGTGCGTGGCCTTAGGTCACCCAGCAAGCTTTCATGGCAGTGGGGGGATTCGAACCCAGGATTCCCAGATCCTAAAGGTAAAAGGTAAAGGTTTCCCTTTCTCGAAAGCCAGTCGAGTCTGACTCTAGGGTTGCGGTGCTCATCTCCGTTTCAAAGCCGAAGAGCCAGCGCTGTCCGAAGACGTTACCGTGGTCATGTGGCCGGCATGACTAAACACTGAGGCACATGGAACGCTGTTACCTTCCCACCGAAGTGGTACCTATTTATCTACTTGCAATTTCTTGCTTTCGAACTGCTAGGTTGGCAGGAGCTGGAACTAGAGATGGGAGCTCATTCCGTCATGTGGCACACTCGGGTCTCAAATTGCTGAACTACCGACCTTCCACAGCCTGCAGGATGACACTTTAACCACTGCACCATGATAGCTCTTCTAAATCACAAGGGCTACAAAGTGAAATTCAAAGGAAATGTTGAAGTTCCTCCACAGATAAAATATACATGAGGTTAGCCACAGGATTGCCAGATTGGGTTGGGAAATACCTAGAGATTTGGGGGGTGGAGCCTGGGGAGGGCGGGGTTAGGGAGGGGAGGGACCTCATCAGGGTACAATGCCATAGAGTCATAAGAATATCATAAGAGCCCTGCTGGATCAGACCAATAGTCCATCTAGATCAGCTTCCTGTCTCACACAGTGGGCAACCAGTTTCTCTGGACAGCCAACAAAAGGGCAGAGAGGCTGAGGCCTTCTTTTATGTTGCCTCCTGGCTCTGGGCTTAGTGCCTCTGAATGTGGAGGTTCCCCTCAGCCACCATGGCCAGTAGCCATTGATAGACTTATCTAGTCTATCAGCCAGTTTGGTATAGTGGTTAAGCCCACGGACTCTAATCTGGGGGAACCGGGTTTGATTCCCCACTCCTCCACTTGCAGCTGCTGGCATGACCTTGGGCAAGCCGTAGTTCTGTCAGAGCTGTTCTTGAAAAAGAGCAGTTTCTGTCAGAGCTCTCTGAGCCCCACCTACCTCACAGGGTGTCTGTTGTGGGGAGGGGAAGGGAAAGGAGTTTGTAAGCTACTCTGAGACTCCAAGTGAAGGGCGGGGTATAAATCCAGTCTCCTCCTCCAATCTATTTTCTTCTTCTTCTTCTTCTTCTTCTTCTTCTTCTTCTTCTTCTTCTTCTTCTCCTCCTCCTCCTCCTCCTCCTCCTCCTCAGCATCCATTTTCTCCAGGGGAACTGATCTCTTTTTTCCTGGAGATCAGTTGTAGTAGTGGGAGATCTCTGGGCCCCACCTGAAGGTTGGCAACCCTAAGTATGGCATAGATATCTAACTATAGGGAGGAACACTACTTTGGGTATCTTCAATCTTATTTTTGGATTTAGATTCTCTGCACCCCCTCTTGCCCAGAATGTGCTCAAGGCAGCTAGAAAAGAACCAACCACAAAAGATACAGATTTAAAACCATACCTAAACAGCAGAAGATTAAAAACAATTCAATAAAACCTGTCTCAGGATGGAAGACCATCTGGTATCCGTTTTAGAGCCAGCAGTCAACTGATAAAATCAGCAACATGAACTAATTAGAGGCGTACAAGACGTACAGGGAGGCCACTAAGGAATCCCGGAAAAAGCTTCGGTGGATTTTTTTAAAAAAAACCCAGACAGTTCAGTCTACACACGCATTTTTAGAGCACGGGGCACTGTGAAGTGATAGGCCAGGATGGATCGATTCAGGACGGACAAAAGGAAATACTTCTTTACACAGTGAACAATTAAAATGTGGCATTTTCTGCCAGGGGATGTGGCGATGGCCACAGGAGTAAACAGCTTTAAAAGGGGGTTAAGCAGGTAGTGAACAGACTGGCATACAAGACGCTAAATATTTTCAAACATTATATCAATTATAATAATGATCTCAAGTAAATAACATTATTGTGACAATAAATACAGTTAATGAAAAATACATGAAGTTATTGTGATTGTTTAAGATACACGAAGTTATTGTGATTGTTGACGAGAAACTCCGGATTGAGTCCCGTTTCGTCTCTTCGTCCGAACAAACCTTCAATAAGGGTTTCAAACAGTCCTATTATTGTCCCATTCTAATCTTTCTAGCCGCGATTCCTGTGTGTCATACAAACATCTTCCAGTAGTATTAATCAATAATTCAGCCTCCATATACACGTTGCATCGGGCGTTCCAAAAATCAGCTGGCGTCTTGCATGCCAGTCTGTTCTCCACTTTAGTCCTAAAAGGGGGTTAGGCAGATTCATGGAGGAGAGGTCTATCCGTGGCTACCTGTCAGAGTCCCAGTCAAATCACTCTCCGCACACACTTCCTTGGTTGGAAGTTTTATTTGAAGATATGAGATGTTTCGGGAATGACTTCGTTTGTCAGAACTGAGGTGAGAAGGCGGGAAAGGTGCATATAGTTGCAATCACACATTCCATTCATACATGTCAGCAATCTTCCCAAACCATAGGAATTAGGATCCTCCTCTAGCTAATCAAAGATGTTTATTCAAGGATATTTTGGCAACAGCATTGGCACCACAGATCGGCAGCGAAGCGGGAAAAATAAAAGAAGAGATGGATCTGGCTTATAGAGCCTATTCCAACTATACAAAGAAGAATAAGCTGCCGGCAGAAGTGGTAGTAAAATTTACCAAGCAAAATCTCCGGGATCAAATTTTAAAATCAGTTTCAGCAACACCCTTGAAAATTGCAGAACAACCAATTCGAGTCTTGAAAGACATTCCATTTGAAATTAGAATGAAAAGAAAAGAATATAAAGGATTGACTTCTTACAAAAACGCCAAATTAGTTACAGGTGGTTAACGCCAGAAGGACTGGTCTGTAAGTTTAAAGATAAAAGAGAAAGGATTGATTCTATCTTGAAGGCACAAGAATTTTTGAGAAAGCACGCCAATACAGAAGAAGAGGCAGAACTCGCAGAGTGGATTTCGGGAAGAAGCGAAGATGACAGCAGCTCGGAAGGAGAGGTGAAAGAAGAAGAAGTAAAAGGAGCAGCCGGAGGTCCAAAGGAACACTTAAGAGAGAAAAAAGGGACAACATCTTAAATTTTGAGGACTTATCTGGACAGTGCCATAGAAGGATTATTAACCCCCAAAGGACTTTACTAACATACTAATTGCCCGATTTGAAAGGAGAACGAAGAAACAGATGATTATCCAACTACAGAAGAAGACGCAAACCGTGATTTGAACTTTGCCTTTAATACTAACAGATTAATATACCTGTATTAACATCACTCACACTTTTCTTTGTCCCTCTATATACCCTTCCCTGTTTTCTGAACTCTAAAGCGAAACTTCTCTCCTTTTTAGGAGAGGGAAATAAAAAATTTTAAATAAAAAAAAAAGATGTTTCTCCAAGGACCTCTTCCCGTCTGAAACGATGTCTCGTTGGGGCTCCATAGAAGAGTTACAACAGCAGGCCGTCTACTCCTACAGAAGCACTCTCACTCACCCTTACTCCTCTTTGGAATGCTGCGGCAGGTGAGAGTAGATGATCAGACCGCTAAAATACACTCTAAGGAGGAAAAGGGGTAAGCTTGGCAGGGGAGGATACATCAGGGAATCTTGAACAGCAATACAACAGTTACATATGATCAGTCAACCTGATCCTGACACTACCAGCCATGGTGACTAAAGGCCATAGTGAAAAAGGTGGGTACACGAGGTGTCGACCTGGAACCCCTCTATAACTGTGGTGAGGCAGCAATCTTACAGGTGGTTAGGAGGAGAATTTGGGATATAGAGGCGCAGACCATTAATGCCGGTAGTCTTGGAGTTTGTTCTCCCTATTCATTACCCCTCCTTCCCTTGCATACCTCCATGCTACCATATATCGCTAATCTGATAACCCCAGTTTTTAGGGGGGTTTTTATGCTTGCAAGGTTCAACCTTTTCCCCTCAGTAGTGGTCTCAGGTAGATACAGGGGTGTTCCGTACAGGGATAGACTTTGTAACTGTACTCTTGGGGAACCTGACTCTATTACCCATATCCTTCTCCGCTGTCCCAAATACTCTGTTATGCGCAATAACTTGATTCGCCCTTTCCTCCCTTCGCAGAGAGATTTTCTGGACAGGAATTTAATTTTTTTTTTTTTTAGCAGGCCAGAGCCCAGCAATAACACTATCTGTCGCTGAATTTTTGACCTACGTATGGAAATCAAGAGTAATACTCTGTAATTCTTGAAAATCATGTTAGGATTGTCTTGTATTTTGGAATATCGGGAATATTGGTTGATGTTGTTCTTGTACTACCCCTTAAACGTTTCCTTGCCTGGTTTACTTATGTTATGCCAATAAAGGTTTCTGTTCTGTTCTGTTCTGTGTGTGACTAAAGGGAACCTCCATGGTTAGAGGCAGTTAGCCTCTGAATCCCCGTGCCAGAAGGCAATATCAGGAGAAGACCTCAGCCTCTGCTTCCTGTTGTTGGACCTTCAGAGGAACTGGTTGGCCACTGTGTGAGACAGGAAACTGGACTAGATGGACCCCCCCTGGTCTGATCTAGCAGGACAGCAGGGAGCAGAAAGCAAAGGTTTAAATGGTTCAGAGCCATTTAATCTCCTGCTTTCTGCTCCCCACAAAAACTGGTGAGGAACAGAAAGCAGGGTTCATGAACAGATATGAACCAGTTGGATTTGCAAACCAACCTCCTGATTTGCAGTGGTTCGTGGTTCAGTTCATGGTTTGGCTGCAAACTGAACTACAAAACTGCAGTTTGTGCCCATCCCTAGCTATGTTTGCAGTCAATCTGCATAGGATTGCACTATATGTCTTCGGCTTTTTAACTTGTTCATTAATGATTTGGAGTTGGAAGTAAGCAGTGAAGTGGCTAAATTTGCAGATGACACGAAGTCGTTCAGGATGGTGAGAACCCGGGAGGAGTGTGAGGCACTCCTAAGGGATCTGTCGAGGATTGGCGAGTGGGCTTCAACATGGCAAATGGAGTTCAATGTGACCAAGTGCAAGGTGATGCACATTGGGGCCAAAAATCCTAACTATAAATACATGTTGATGGGGTCCGAACTGGCAGAGACTGACCAAGAGAGAGATCTCGGAGTCATAGTAGATAACTCACTGAAAATGTTGAGACAGTGTGCGACTGCAATAAAAAAGGCCAGCGCTATGCTGGGAATTATTAGGAGGGGAATTGAAAACAAATCAGCTGGTATCATAATGCCCCTGCATAAATCGATGGTGCAACCTCATTTGGAGTACTGTGTGCAGTTCTGGTCACCACACCTCAAAAAGAATATTATAGCATTGAAAAAAGTGCAGAAAAAGGCAACTGGAATGATAAAAGGGTTGGAACACTTTCTCTATGAGGAAAGGTTAAAGCGCTTGGGGCTCTTTAGCTTGGAGAAACGACGGCTGAGGGGTGACATGATCGAGGTTTATAAGATTATGCATGGGATAGAGCAGGTAGAGAAAGAAGTACTTTTCTCCCTTTCTCACAATACAAGAACTCATGGGCACTCCATGAAATTGCTGAGCAGTCAGGTTAGAACATATAAAAAGAAGTCCTTCTTCACCCAAAGAGTGATTAACACATGGAATTCACTGCCACAGGAGGTGGTGGCGGCTACAAGCATGGACGGCTTAAAGGGGAAATTGGATAAACATATGGAGCAGAAGTCCATCAGTGGCTATTAGCCACAAGGTATAGATAGGAACTCTCAGGCTGGGGAAAATGATGCTCCGTATTCTTGGTGCTTGAGGGGGGGGCAACAGTGGGAGGGCTTCTAGTGTCCTTGTCCCACTGATGGATCTCCTGATGGCACCCAGTATTTTTGGCCATTGTGTGACAGAGTGTTGGACTGGATGGGCCATTGGCCTGATCCAACATTGGCTTCTCTTATGTCCTTGTGCCTGTTGATTCAATTCAGAAAACTTTTCTTCCTTTCCTCTCCTCAGCAGATAGCCACCAGTCATCAACACCCATACATGCTCATCACTGAAACAACTTCAGTTTGCAAACTTCTTTTTAAAAAAACCCTGCCGGTTTGTCCTTGTTGTACACCCGACAGGAAGGCTTTGCAGCAGTACCAAACTTAGATTCCCTTAGAAATCAGTATTCTGCTTGTCGTGAGACAAAGTATTTGTGTATGCCACTGTCATGAAGAACACAAATGCGCTCCCGAGGGCAAGCGCCCACCCGTACTGCAAAATCAAATGCACTGTGATGAGTATTCCTAGCTGGAATCTGGTCTCTTCTGCCACTGAATATTTCATTTTGGAAAAAATTATCTCTGCGCAAGAATGAACTTGATCAATAATTAAGAGCCAGGCGAAGGTGCTCAAAGGCAGAGATAGGTATGGAGATGGTTACTAACTGGAGGTGCATGCCCTACATGGGCCCTCAGTAAACACAGGATTTGGAGAAATAGGAGATGGCACATAGTACATACATCTTTTTGCTCACAAGTAATTACACATCGCTTACTTTAAAAATTCCCCCCTTTCCGCTTATCCCACGCTATATTTGTAAAGCTTACCAAGGGGAAATCACATCCTAATTCAAACAAACTGGCAGATGCATTCAAGGTTCCTCTTTGGTTTCGATGAATCCACAAATGACTCACATTACATGAAACAGCATTGGGTATTTTGGTTATATATGCAGAAATTTGCATTCTAAATCACCTCCATTCTCAGACTTTTTAAAAACTTTTTTTGTGGGCACATTTGTGTGAGCAAAACAGGCACAGGCGAACATCCGGCAATCTGACCATACCATAACCCCTTTTGCTGCAGACGAGCAATATTTTCACAAGCAAAATTTCCACACCTGCAGATTGGACTACTGCAGTCTGAAGACTACAAAACCCTTCATGCAGCAAGACTGTGAGAGATGTACGCATGCAGGAAATCATCCAGGGAGGAACTTTAACTGAAGTGAGAGACTTCATCTCTGTTGGAAAACAGAAGAGATTGGATTTATACCCCACCCTTCACTCGGTGTCTCAGAGCAACTTACAATCTCCTTCCCTTCCTCTGCCCACAACAGACACCCCGTAAGGGTGGGGCTGCGAGAGCTCTGCGAGAACTGCTCTTGAGAGGACAGCTCTGAGAGAACTTGTGACTGACCAAAGGCCACCCAGCTGGCTGCATCTTAGCTCTCAAAAAGAAGACGTCTCTAGCTACAGAAAGATGATTTTCAAATGTGACTTTTCTTTTGCGTGCGCTTTTGTGGGCTTGTACGTCCCATATCTTGTCTCATCTACCCTGGGTCCTAATTTGTTTCCAGGCACAATCCAAGATGATGGTTTTGACCTTATAAGATTTGGGACCGACATACCTAAGGGATGCCTACTCCCTTATGAACCTACTAACAACTACAGTAGTCTTTGGAGGCCCTGCTTCAGGTAGGGTTGCCAGCTTCCAGGTGGTGGCTGGAGATCTCCTAGGATTATAACCGATCTCCAAGCAGCAGAAATCAGTTCACCTGCAGAAAATGGCTGCTTTGGAAGGTGGACTCTGTGGCATTATAGCCCACTGAAGTCCTTCCCATCCCCAAACCTCACTTTTCTTAGGGGGCACCCCCAAAATCTCTAGGTGTTTCCTAACCCAGAGGAGGAGGAGGAGGAGGAGGAAGAGAAAGAGGAGAGGAGGAGATTGGATTTATACACCGCCCTTCACTCGGAGTCTCAGAGCGGCTTACAAGCTCCTTTCCCTTCCCCTCCCCACAACGGACACCCTGTGAGGTAGGTGGGGCTGAGAGAACTCTGACACAAACTGCTCTTTTTCAAGGACAGCTGTGCCAGAGCTTGTGACTGACCCAAGGTCACATCAGCAGGTGCAAGTGGAGGAGTTTGAATCTAGAAGAAGAAGAAGAAGAAGAAGAAGAAGAAGAAGAAGAAGAAGAAGAAGAAGAAGAAGAAGAAGAAGAAGAAGAAGAAGAAGAGATACCCTGCCCTTCACTTGGAGTCTCAGAATGGCTTACAAGCTCCTTTCCCTCCCCCTCCCACAATAGACACCCTGTGAGGTGGGTGGGGCTGAGAGAGCTCTTGACAGAAACTGCTCTTTTTCAAGGACAGCTGTGCCAGAGCTTGTGACTGACCCAAGGTCACATCAGCAGGTGCAAGTGGAGGAGTGGGGAATCAAACCCGGTTCTCCCAGATTAGAGTCTGCACACTTCATCACGACACCACACTGGCTCTCGTTTGGTTGAGCACCCCAGCCCTGTCAGTCTTCATTTTATGTAAGCCGCCCTGAGCCGGCCTTGGCTGGGAGGTTTTACAGCTGCTTGTAGGGAATCAGTGCCTAATTTCTGATGTTGCCGTCTTCTGAGATGACCGGTGCTTGCACCTGGGCAAGTGCAGGCTTTTGCCCGCCCCTCACATCCTTGAATGGAATCAGGGGGAGTGGCAGAGCCTATGGGGGCGCAGCGTGAGAGCGCGGGCCTATCAGGAAAGGCCTGGCTGGCCAGATTAGGTGATACTCGCAAGGTAGCGGCCATTCCAGCGTGGAAAAGCTTCCCGCCCGCCCGCCCCCTCTGCAGACCATGTGGGATTAGCCAGTCGCTGGTCTCGGGGCTATGCAGGAATTCTTTGGGCCCCCTCAGATTGGCCAGGAGGGAGCCTTTTTTCACCTGCTTCACATGGTCCAGGGGGTAGGGTATAAATAGACCTGGTAAGCTGGTTAGGCCCATCTCTGGCATGGGTTGAGGGAGGTTTATTTGTGTTGGCAAGCACCCCTAGATATCAGCGATAGGAGGAATCCCCAGGTTGGGTGCCTAGTGGCATAGGAGTTCGGGACGCCCAGCCTGGGGGCCTCTTCGGGGATGGGGGAGCATACGTCAAGCCTTAAGGCTTTACAGTCATGGGTTGGGGTAGGCTCCCACATATCCTCTACGCATATGACATGCGGGCCGTGACGAGCGGGATACGGAAGGATTCCGGACATGGCTCTGAGCCAGGGTGGGTTTGCCCTGAGGAAGCCTGCTTCGCAGGCATAAGATAACCCATGCTTAAAGGTAAAGGTTCCCTTGCTCGAAAGCCAGTCGAGTCCGACTCTAGGGTTGCGGTGCTCATCTCCGTTTCAAAGCCGAAGAGCCAGCACTGTCCGAAGACGTTTCAGTGGTCATGTGGCCGGCATGACTAAACACCGAGGTGCACGGAACGCTGTTACCTTCCCACCGAAGTGGTACCTATTTATCTACTTGCAATTTCTTGCTTTCGAACTGCTAGGTTGGCAGGAGCTGGAACTAGCTCCATCATGCGGCACACTCAGGTCTTGAACTGCTGAACTACTGACCTTCCACAGCCTGCAGTTCAGCGTCTTAACCACTTGAGCCACCGCAGCTCAATACATAAAACAATACATAAAACAATAATACATTATCATAAAAAACATAACAAGAATTCTAAAGCAATACTGGTAGAAAGACATTAATGCGTTGAAGAATCTATCAAGCAGAACACTATACGAACATGGATGTCATGACAGATTTAGAGATTTCATTCATTTCGGGACTACATCATGTTCAGACAAGTAATCTAACACAATGAACCATTTCTCATCAAAGCTAGAGTGTGAAGGATTAGATTCATATTGATTTATTTGGTCAGTAATTTTCTCCATCACATATCGCTCTCAAACCTCACGATGCCATAATGAGAGAGTCGGCGCAACAGGATTTTTCCAAGTTAAGGCAATAGCCAATTTTGCTGCTACCAAAAGAATGGAGATGAGCTTCTTTCTAATACATGGGATTGTTGCACCTGGCCATTGGTTCCAAAACAACGCCTCTGGAGGAAAAGGGACTACATAACCAGTAATTACAGATATCTGAGACAACACTTCTTGCCAAAAATGTTGTATCTTTGTGCACTGCCACCAGCAATGTGCATATGTTCCTACATTCCACAATGTCTCCAACATAGAGGAGAGCCTGACTTAGTTTGGTGTAGTGGTTAAGTGCGCGGACTCTAATCTGGGAGAACCGGGTTTGATTCCCCACTCCTCCACTTGCACCTGCTGGTGTGACCTTGGGTCATTCACAAGCTCTGGCACAGCTGTCCTTGAAAAAGAGCAGTTTGTGTCAGAGTTCTCTCAGCCCCACCTACCTCACAGGGTGTCTGTTGTGGGGAGGGGAAGGGAAAGGAGTTTGTAAACTGCTCTGAGACTCCAAGTGAAAGGCGGGGTATAAATCCAATCTCCTCCTCCTCCTCCTCCTCCTCCTCCTCCTCCTCCTCTTCTTCTTATATGAGAAAGTTTAGGCGGTGTGTAGTACCAGTGGGTTAATATTTTAAATGTTTGGCTTCTCATATTTTAGCTGTTTTTAGTTGTTTAAATGATTTGGGGGGGTTGGGGGGCTAATTCTAGTGGTTTTATCATGTATGTTTTAATTTGTTAGCTATCTTGGCGGCCCTTGAGAAGGAAGAAAGGTGGGATATAATTTTTGTAAAATATAAATAAATATATTCCCACCTACCCTGGGCAACACTCTCTAGTTTGGCTTTTTTATTTTTTAATTCTAGTGCATAACCCAAAACCGATTTCCTGCTTTGTTTCTATAAGAACTACCATGCAGTGTTCCCTCTAAGCTGAGTTAGTGTGAGGTAGCTCACAGTTTTTTAGCCTCTGGCTCACACATTTTTGTCTTGGCTCAGGAAGGATGGCTCCAGAGCAAACTAATTTATGCAGCAGCCCAATCGCTCACTCACAACTTTAATGCTAGTCACTCACAAAGTGGAATTTTTGCACACGACTCTGCAGCTTAGAGGGAACATTGCTACCATGTATTTCTTCTGTTTTCTTGCATTGCACATTTGATTAGTGCTGAGAAAATACCTGATTATGAAGCTGTCTTATCCCGCACCAGAACCTTGGTTTATCTAACTCAGTGCTGTCCACTTTGGGGGGGGGGGGTATTTGTGTATGTTTGTGTGTATGTATGCGTGTGTGCCTGGGAGCCATGGCTGACCTCTGGCGACCCCTAGTGGGGCTTGGAGGCAAGGGATGTTCAGAGAGGTGGCTTGCTATTGCCTGCCTCTGCATCCCAGGCCTGGTATTCCTTGAAGGTCTCCCTTCCAAGTACTTGCCAGTGTCGGCCCTGCTTAGCTTCTGAGATCTGATGAGATCGGGCTCGCCTGGGCTACCCAGGTCAGGGCTCAGTGTTGTCCACTTTGATTGGAGGCAGCTCTCTACGACCCTGGGTAGCAAAAGGCTTTCCAAGCATGGAACATCCAGTGCATCTCCTTCTCCATGTTAAGATTGTGACCAGCCACAGCCCTGACCCACATGATCCAGACCGGCCTAATCTCATCAGATCTCGGAAGCGACATAGGGTCAGCAACAGTTAGTACTTGGAAGGGAGACCACTGAAGGAGTCCAGGGTTGCGAGGCAGAGGCAGGCGATGGCAAACCATCGCTGTTCGTCTCTTGCCTTGGAAACTCTATGGATCATCCATAAATTGGCTGTGGCTGTGGAAAAGGAGGGGGCATGGCTCAGTGGTAGAGCCTCTGCTTGGCAGGCAGAAGGCTCCAAGTTTCAATCCCCGGCATCTCCAGTTAAAAGGACCGGGCAGTATGGGATGTGGAGGACTTCAGCCTGACACCCTGGAGAGCTACTGCCAGTCTGAATAGACACTGACCTTGATGGACTGATTGCCCAATTCGGGATAAGGCAGCTTCAATTTCATCCATGAAATTGCTGAGCGGTCGGGTTAGAACGGATAAAAGGAAGTACTTCTTCACCCAAAGAGTGATTAACACTTGGAACTCACTGCCACAGGAGGTGGTGGCGGCTACAAGCATGGACGGCTTCAAGAGGGAATTAGATAAGCATATGGAGCAGAGGTCCATCAGTGGCTATTATCCACAAAGTATAGATAGGGACTCTGGGGCAAGTGATGCTCTGTCATCTTGGTGCTTGGGGGGGTCAACAGTGGGAGGGCTTCTAATGTCCTGGCCCCACTGGTGGACCTCCTGATGGCACTGGTATTTCTGGCCACTGTGTGATACAGAGTGTTGGACTGGATGGGCCTTTGGCCTGATCCAACATTGGCATCTCTTATGTTCTTATGTTCTTATGTTCATTTGCAGTAAGCCTAGTGTTTTCCAATAAATAAATAAAATAATAAATCTTTCAATTTATTAATTGCTCAATCCTGCAGAGCTTCCTGGCTCTGAGTGATTTACCGTTACTCCATTACACACGGGACTAACAGTGACTCAAGGGGTAACGGAGGACAACATATAATCTTTAAACAACACACGTTCGCAGCCGACGGGGAGTTTTGTTCAGCTGTAGGGTCAGACGTGTTCCAACAGCATTTTCCCCTCGGCGTGGCTTGATGTCGTCAGCTTCCTCTGGACTGCTTCAAGTTGCAGCGCAGCACTGCCACCGCCTGGCCGGACGGCCCATTACAGGCTTCCTTGATGCCAAAGAGTTCTTTCTAGGCTTTTCGGTCTTACGCACTGGACATTCCATTCATCGGCTAACACCTCCCCCACCGAGGGGGGGGGTTAGTGTGCCCACCCTCTCTAAGGAGTGGTACCCATTTTATCTACTCGCCAAAGCTTTCGAACCGCTGGGTG
Organism: Gekko japonicus; assembly: GCF_001447785.1. NCBI lineage: Eukaryota > Metazoa > Chordata > Lepidosauria > Squamata > Gekkonidae > Gekko > Gekko japonicus. The sequence goes on along the minus strand of NW_015160845.1, from coordinate 879,255 downwards.
GACGGCGAGCTGGGGACAAGGCTGGTAGCTCACACCAGTGCAGGGCTAGAACTGGGAGCAGTGGTGCAGGTGGTTAAACGCCTGCTAGTAACATCTACAAACAGCTGCTACAGCTGTTTGAAACCCGCCGCAGCCAGAGTGAGCACCTGGCCCCAGTCCCAGCTCCCGCTAACCCAGCGGTTCGAAAGCAGGAATTAACATCAAAAAACTGCAAGTAGATAAATTGGGTACCTACCTTAGATGGTAGGGGGCACCCTCCCCCCTCGAGTAAGGTGGCGAGCGGTGAATGGCAGAATGGCGAGCGGCAAAGATGGTGACTGAGTGCAACATCTACGGTGGACCAGACGTGGTGGAAGGCGGAGCCAGGAGACGCGAGGATCGTGGAAGGCGCAGGCGCGGCGGAGCCTAAGCGGACGGAGCTGGAGCCGCGCCAGAGTGTACCGCGCGCCAGAGGGGCCTTGCTGATCTGTCACCAGAAGACCATGAGGAGAAGGAGGAAGTGAGAGTCGGAAGCCTGGAAGCCAAGCCGACAAGTCGACCCGGGAGGAAGAAGATCAACAAAGACCCTCCACAGGGTGCCGGTAGGGCAGTCCCCATCCCCAGTATATGTGGCCATAGGTAGGGATAATCGATTAACTGTAAGCCGCTCAGAGACCCCCTGGGGGTTCGAGCAGGGTAGAAAGTTGAAAGATAAAAAAAAAATAAAAAAAAATAAAACTGACAGCAGCTCTGTTCAGCTCAGATGTATTAACCAGAGGATAAATCCCCTATGCCAAGAGGGCTGTAGCTCAGTGGAAGAGCGCCTGTCATGCAGAAGGTCCCAGGTTCAATCCTTGCCATCTCCAGTTGGAAGGATCAGGCGACAGGTGATGTGAAAGACCTCCGCCTGAGACCCTGGAGAGCGGCTGCCAGCCTGAGTAGACAATACTGACTGTGATGGACAGATGGTCTGATTCAGTATAAGACAGCTTCATGTGTTCAGTGTGACTTGACAGTACTTTCCACCAGCATCCAGGTTTGGGGCCTTCTTTATCAGGCCCTGAAACATCCTTTCTCCTTTCTCTAGGGTGCCAACTGACAGGTGGTCTCATCAAATACATTGCTGAGCAGTCGGGTTAGAATGGATAAAAGGAAGTCCTTCTTCACCCAAAGAGTGATTGACACATGGAATTCAGTGCCCCAGGAGGTGGCAGTGGCTACAAGCATAGATGGTTTCAAGAGGGAATTAGATAAACATACAGAGCAGACGTCCATCAGTAGCTATTAGCCACAAGGTGTAGACAGGAACTCTCAGTCTGGGGCAAGTGATGCTCTGTATTCTTGGTCCTTGGGGGGGGCAACAGTGGGAGGGCTCCTAGTGTCCTGGCCTCACTGCTGGACCTCCTGATGGCCCCTGGTGTTTTTGGCCACTGTGTGACAGAGTGTTGGACTGGATGGGCCACTGGCCTGATCCAACATGGGCTTCTCTTATGTTCTTATGTAACAACAAAACTGCATATGAAAACACTACATGAAAAATGAATATTCCGAAAATTATCTTCAAAAACCCTCCATGTACTAGTAGGTATACATATATTTAAACAACCTTTGGTCGTCCACAATATTTCATGCAATTTCCTTAACAAAATATAACTAAGGTTTAATTCATGAAGTCCTGATTGGCTCAATGTTTGTGCTTAACCACAGTCCTTAAAGGGCATAGGATGATCCAAAGTTTTATATATTAAAAGCGTCCCTGCCGGATACGCCCAACCTTAGAGGTGGTAGAAATCCATCAAGGCAAAGGTTCCAGTGACTTCGCCAACAGTCTTCTCAAGAGCGGAACCAACACTCAGATCTATTCAGGAAAATTCAAAGAGTTCCAAAAGGGCAATCAGCTCCAATAATCTCACAATTGTTCAAAAATTGTGGCTGGAGGTCTCCTGGGATTACAACCGACCTCCAGCTCACAGAGATCCGTTCCCCTGGAGAAAATGGCCGCTTTGGAAGGTGGACTCTATGGCATTATATCCCATTGAAGTCCCCCCCTTCTCAAGCCCCGCCCTCCTCAGGCTCCACTTCCAAAATCTCCAGGTATTTCCCAATACAGTTGCCAGCTCTGGGTTGTAAAAAACCTGGAGACTTTGGGGGGTGGATCTAGGAGAGGGCGGGGTTTGGGGAGGGGAGATGCCTCCGCATGGTACCATGCCATAAAGTCCTCCCTTCAAAGCAGCCATTTTCTCCAGGGGACCTGATCTCTGTCAGCTGGAGATCAGTTGTAAAAGCGGGTGTTATGTATTGGAATGATTTGATGAATCACCGCATTCACCTCCCATGCGAAGCTTCGAGCCGGACGAAGGCGCCTCAGAACTGACTTGCTATTGCTCGCTCTGTTTCAGCGACCAATCAGAACGACACCTATTCCCTGAGCGGGAATGAATTTCATTGGACTTTATCCAGACAACCTCATTGGTTGTTATTTGTCAATGGGCGTGGCTATATGAGCCCGGGAAGGTTTAAAAGGAGCCTAGCTCTCAATGTAAAGCTGTTCTGGTTATCACTTGTTTTATGCGCTTGTTCGTTACTTCAGTAAAGCTGATCACTTTGGTTGAAATCACTCTCTGGATCTTTGTTAGCGGCGATCTAACAGCGGGAGATCCCCAGGTCCCACCTGGAGGCTGGCAACCTTATTTCCTAACCTGGAGTCGGCAACATTGCCTCCCCCCCCCCTTTTTCTCTTTTGGTTTCCATAGAGAACATCCAGCCATATGAAGAGTTCTGACGAACAAAATAAGCTCCCAATGTTGTGATCTGGTGGCTGGTTACGATGGCTACTACATCCCCAGCCTTTCCCCACAAACAGACATGGCTACCCACAGTGGGTTACCTAACGAGAGATGTGGCGCTAATGGAACCAGATGAAATCCAAGCAGGCAGACAGATTTTTTCCTCAGAAAACCTGCCGCTGGGTGCCAGAAAAACAGAGTTAAAAATGGAATCCTCCCCACAGGTGTCAGAAACACAAGCCGCCTTACGACTCAGAAAGTGTTAAAGAGTTAGAGCACAAGTCTTTTGAGGGTAGGGATATATCTGTCTTCTACGCAGTGGCTCTTATCCACTTTCTACCTTTGGGGATGCAGTGAACGAGGAATCAAAACTAAGTGGAACGTTTTTAACCCCCTCCCCCAAATCCCTCCCTCCTTTGCCAGAACAGAAGTTTCTTAGAGAAATCTTCCATCCCACTTCTGTTCAGAACGTGAGTTAGATTGTTTTGGGTTCTTCATGTTATTGTTTTATGCATTTAAACCATTTTAGGCCGCCTTGGCCAATGTGGAGCTGTGGAGCCTTGTGTGCAAACATTCTACTTTGTGAGCTACCGACATTAAAGTTGTGAGGGAGAGATTTGGCTACTGCATGAATTAGTTTGCTCTGGGGCCATCCTTCCTGAGCTAAGACAAAAATGTGTGAGCCGGAGGCTAAAAAACTGTGAGCTACCTCACACTAACTCAGCTTCGAGGGAACACTGCTTGCCACCCAGTCAGGATCCACAAGGCAGCGAACATTTTAAAAAAAAAACCCTTTGAGTAATTAAAAATATAGTTAAACTTATAAAATAATTCAATTAAAAACACGTAAACAACAGTAAAAGGGGAGCCAGTCACCGTTATCGGGGTATGCCAAATAAAACGGAAAAGTCTTCACCTGTGGGCGAAAGACACTAGTACAGGGAGGAAGACAAATCTCCCTGAGGAGAAAATTCCAGAGTTTCGGTGCCACGACTGAAAAGGCCCTTTCTTGGATTGCCACCCATCTAGCTTCAGGTTATAGGGGCAACTGACGCAGGGCCAACAAAGATAACCATAATGAGCAGGTAGGTTCATATGGGAGGAGGAGTCTCAGAATTTCCCAGAAAGAATGTGTTTCTGTGTGTGCGAAATCGGGTTGCCAGCTCTGGACTGAGAACAGGGTTGCCAGGTCCCCCGGGTTGGGCGGAGGATCCCCTGGTTTCAGGCACTCATCTCCACCACCACCCATTACCCCGGTGGGGAGGGAAGAAGCCAGAAATAAACACGACATGTCTACATCACCCGGAAGTGATGTAGGCACATCAGTGATGCTGGGTAGGGCAACGCTCTGCTTTTCAGGCAAAACTGTATAAAAAGGTAAAGGTTCCCTTGCTCGAAAGCCAGTCGAGTCCGACTCTAGGGTTGCGGTGCACATCTCCGTTTCAAAGCCGAAGAGCCAGCGCTGTCCGAATACGTTTCCGTGGTCATGTGGCCGGCATGACTAGACGCCAAGGCGTACGGAACGCTGTTACTTTCCCACCGAAGCGGTACCTATCTATCTACTTGCAATTTCTTGCTTTCGAACTGCTCGGTTGGCAGGAGCTGGAACTAGAGACGGGAGCTCACTCCGTCATGCGGCAACTCGGGTCTCGAACTGCTGTACTACCGACCTTCCACAGCCTGCAGTTCAGCGTCTTAACCACTTGAGCCACCGCAGCTAATCCTACCATAGAGTTTTGCCCATAACCCAGAGCGTCGCCCCCAATGTCCCCAGTGTGCCTACGTCGCTTCCAGGTAATGTCGTCACGTAGCGCTTCTTCCCTCCCTTCTCCCGGAGCCTCCTGGTAAGTCCCTCACTGGATTGTCTGACCCACCTGGCAACCGAAGCTGAGAAATATCTGGAGATTGGGGGGGGGGGACCTGGGATGGTGGTGTTTGGAGAGGGGCGTGGGACTCAGCCGCACACAATGCAATAGAGTCCACCGTCCAGAGCGGCCATTTTCTCCAGGAGAACTGATCTCTATCATCTCTCTTGTAATAGCCGGAGATCTCCTGGCCCCACCCAGAGGTTAAAGCAATTCAAGGAGAGTATCACAGGAAAGGAAGCAAAAAAATACAAAAAAGCAGGGGTGATTTCATGCAGGAGCACACAGGAGCGGAGCTCCGGCAGTAAAAAGCCCAGGGGGCGGGCACATGCAACAAGCCCCACCCCCTGTTCCCAGCAGCCCTCAGTCAGAGCAAGAAGCAGCCAGGTAAGTTGCAGAACTCCCCCCAGCCCCCCAGTCAAAAACAGTCCAGTGGCACCTTTAAGACCAAGTTTTATTCAGGTACGAGCTCTCCCGCCTCTGTGAGGACAGATCTGCACGTCCCGTCCCCCCCGATAGCTAGCAGTCCAAAACAGTCCAGTGGAGCCTGAGCGGTGCGTGCTGACTTCTGACACACTTCTGGTGATCTCAGGGGGTGTGGCATATGCAAATAAGTTATGCTAATGAGTTATGCTAATGAGCTCCTGCACAACTTTTTCTACAAAATGACCCCTGCAAAAAAGTGATTGAATTATAGAAAAGCAATAATCCACCTAATGGGATTCACCAGGACATATACTTTCCATTTCACAGAGGCTTCCTCATAGATGGAAAATGACATCTCAACTAGTTCGAGACCCTAGTGCCACGTGACGGCCCCAGCTCCTGCCAACCTAGCAGTTTGAAAGCAAGAAACTGAAAGTAGATAAATAAATACTGCTCTAGTGGGAAGGTAACAGTGTTCCATGCGCCTCAGCGGTTAGTCATGCCGGCCACATGACCACAGAAGTGTCTCCAGAGTCTCAGGCAGATACAGCTTTTTGCAACACCTGCTACCTAGTCCGTTTGCCCGACTCTCCAAACTGAAAGTAATTAAAGTGGGATATCGACCAGCAAGCTCCATTGCCTTCCATGCACGGGGATGAAAAGCCAAAAGCTATCAACCTTAATGAAGCTGAATGAATTTATGCAGATATGGTAACTGGTTTGAGGCTTCCATGCTGGATACGAAGAGTTTAATTTAAAAGTATGCATCGGAACAAGCCCATCTGCTTGAAGGATTGCTCCCAATACTTGCTTAACTCTCCAGGATCTGTTGGGAAGAAAATTGGCAGTGCCGATGGTTGTAGGGTACTCAGCCATTTATCTCTGGTGCCTTGTCAACGAGTCTTGGAACCAGTTTGAGCCAAGACTGCGTAAAACACCAGACACCCTCATCACCACTGTTATCATGATAGCTGCAGTTATCCACATATTATATTAATTACCGTTACGAGGTTTTTGGAACCTTCTGAGGCTCCGTTGGCGAAAGGGTTGGGTTTGATGTCTTTAGAATTGCTGCAGAGCAAAAGCACCAATTATCCTTCGGGATCCCTGTTTGAGGGATGGTGAATGAGAATAGATCTTGTACCCTATGGGGCTGTTATTGTTTCACTGGTGTGTATTGCAGGCAATGAGGCGTGATGCAAGGAATACTGGTGACTTCATGCGCCCAGGTCAGTGTGACAGAGCCAGTTTGGTGTAGTGGGTAACAGCATGGACTCTAATCTGGGAGAACCGGGTCTGATTTCCCACTCCTCCACATGCAGCTGCTGGTGTGACCTTGGGCCAGTCATAAGTTCTTTCAGAGCTGTTCTCTCGAGGGCAGCTCTCTCTCTCCAGAGAGCTCTCTCAGGCCCACCTACCTCCCAGGGTGCCTGTTGTGGGGAGGGGAAGGGAAAGGAGATTGTAAGCCTCTGTGAGACTCCTTCGGGTAGTGAAGGACAGCGTATAAATCCAATCTCTTTTTCTTCTCATCTCTTTCTCTCTTCAAGGGATTTTGTGCAACTGTCATAAGAACAGAAAAACCTAAGAAGAGCCCTGCTGGATCAGACCAGTGGTCCATATAGTCCAACATCCTTACTCACACAGTGGCCAACCAGTTACTCTGGAGGTCCAACAACAGGGTGTAGAAGCCGAGGCATTCATAAAAATGTAAAAAGAGCCCTGCTGGATCAGACCAGTGGTCCATCTAGTCCAGCTTCCTGTCTCACACAGTGGCCAATCAGTTCCTCTGGAGGGCAAACAACAGGGCACGGATGTTACCATAAGCATCCATTTTGGACTATTTTATGGACTATGCCGTGTGAATATAAGCTTGATACAGAACGGGTTAGTGAAGAGACTGTGGAACGTAGAGTTCAACCAGGGGGCAAGCCAAGACGATGCCAGCTGCATAGGATGATCTACATCTAGCCAGCGGGGGCCCCAGAGTCGTTAAGCTCATCATGTATGCAAACATTAAGGTTGATCGCAAACACAGAAATTCATTAGCCAGCCCAGACCAAGTGTCTCCACTTGACAAGCTTAACATCAGAAGTCCTCCCTTGCCAGACCAACAATAGAAGTCCATTACACATAGCAACAGCCACGTCAGCGCTACTGGTGACCCGGCACGTACCTCCTGCCTCCACCCAGACACCTCCCCTTTAGTTAATCGATAGATTGAATATTGACATCATAGCCAATCACTGACCTTTAGGGTCGGGCTACCTAGTAATCCGTTTGAGCCCACCCCCTCCCCTCGCAGCAGAGACCTTAAATCATCGTGCACAGAGCCAAGAGGGCTCCCTTCTTCATACCGACGACCCCTCTATGTCTGCTTAGACCTCTTTTGTCCCACTTGCTATACCAAACTCCCGAATACCGCTTTGCCTTAGTCTGCAGCTAAGGTCAATCCACGTGTTCCCGGCTGGTCTGGATTCGCGTGTTTTCTACCCGATTTTCCTCCCCTTCCGCCTTCCCTTCAGCTGGAAGGTTTCGGAGCTGAGCCACGCCGTAGGTAAATATACCCCACCAACGATACTCCTGCTCATGCAACCGTGCTGTGATATCTAACTTGTTTTTCTTAGTCCTTGTATGCCTGTGTGGTTTTTATTATTGTGTGATTGAACCATATATTCAGTAAAGAAAGTTTTGTTTTACTTCTGTTTCGTCCCTTCATTGAAACGTACCGGCATAGCCCATCCTGCGTATACACAGACCTGAATCCCGATTATTAAACTGTTCCAATTGCCTCTCCTAAAGAGCCATTCGGCTAACACGGAGGCCGAGGCCTTCCTCTGATGTCGCCTCCTGGCTCTGGGACTCAGGGGATTATTACCTCTGAATGAGGAGGTTCCCTTTAGTCACCATGGCTAGTAGCCACTGACAGACTTCTCTTCCATGAATCTGTCTAGTCCCTCTTAAAGTGGTCTGCGGTTGCGGTCGCACACACTAAAGAATCCACTTCCAATCCACTGTCAATGCACTTTCCAAAATGGATTCTGCCGGTTCACAAAATCCAGTTGGGAAGTGCACTGAAAGCAGACTGAAAGTGGATTCTTTAGTGTGCGTGACCACAGCCCATGGCTGTAGCCATCACTGCATCCTCTGGCAGCGAATTTCGCCCGGTCTGAGATGAGGCCCTGCAGAAATGCCACAAGGGCTTGACTTTGACTCAGCTAGAGGTGGAGGAGGTCTAGAAGATGATGCCTGCCACCTCCTGTGCCACCAACGGGGGGAGGGGGGGAGCTCAGCCGCTCCTCCTTGTTTCATTTGAAGCAGTCACCTAGGACAGAAAATCAGCCTCTCTCCTAACATTGTACCTGGAAGGATAACCTTTGTATTCAAAGATGGGGCAACAGCCCATCGAGAGCCAGTTTGGTGCAGTGGTTAAGTGCACAGACTCTAATCTGGGAGAACCGGGTTTGATTCCCCACTCCTCCACTTGCACCTGGCTGGATGACCTTGGGCAAGCCGTAGTTCTGATAAGAGCTGTCCTTGAAAAAGAGGAGTCCCTGTCAGAGCTCTCTCAGCCCCACCCACCTCACAGGGTGTCTGTTGTGGGGAGGGGAAGGGGAAGGAGTTTGTAAGCCGCTCTGAGACCCCCTTGGGTAGTGAAGGGCGGGGTATAAATCCAATCTCTTCTTCTTCTTCTACCTCACAGGGTGTCTGTTGTGGGGAGGGGAAGGGGAAGGAGTTTGTAAGCCGCTCTGAGACTCCTTTGGGTAGTGAAGGGCGGGGCATAAATCCAATCTCTTCTTCTTCTTCTTCTACCTCACAGGGAGTCTGTTGTGGGGAGGGGAAGGGAAAGGAGTTTGTAAGCCGCTCTGAGACTCCTCTGGGTAGTGAAGGGCGGGGTATAAATCCAATCTCTTATTCTTCTTCTTTTACCTCATAGGGTGTCTGTTGTGGGGAGGGGAAGGGAAAGGAGTTTGTAAGCCACTCTGAGACTCCTTTGGGTAATGAAGGGCGGGGTATAAATCCAATCTCTTCTTCTTCTTCTTCTTTTACCTCACAGGGTATCTGTTGTGGGGAGGGGAAGGGAAAGGAGTTTGTAAGCTGCTCTGAGACTCCTTTGGGTAGTGAAGGGCGGGGTATAAATCCAATCTCCTCTTCTTCTTTTTCTACCTCACAGGGTGTCTGTTGTGCGGAGGGGAAGGGAAGGGAAGCCGCTCTGAGACACCTTTGGGTAGTGAAGGGCGGGGTATAAATCCAATCTCTTCTTCTTCTTCTAACGTACCCTCAGAGACAAACCCAGATTTTCACTGCATAACATGTGAATGACGCTGAATGCCCAATATTGAGTCGCAGGGCTTTTTTTTTTTTCTCCTGGGGGAACACTCCAAAATGGAGTTCTGGAACCTCTTTGACAAGATTCTTTTAAAAATGTTTAAAAGTTCATGAGTTTTGGCTTCCGGTCTGGCTCCCGCGCATGGCGGACGCTTCCTCGGGTCGCTCCTGAGGGCGCCTCGCCCGCCCGCGGTGGAGGAGGGAATCCGCGCGAGCGGAGACCTGAACGAGCTCCTCAGAAGAGAGGAGCTTGGATCCGGGGCGCTTTAGGGTGCACTAGGGGGGAGTAGCTCTTTCGGCCAAGAGGTCAGAGATCCTTTGATGTATTTGAAAGTGAGAAACTTGTCTCTCTGGAGCACATTTTAAGAACTTTCTAAAAGTAAACAAAAAAGAAAAGATGTCGGAGCTGGGCAAAAGCGAGCGGAGAAGAAGGGAGGGACTTCCGTCTGGGCGTTTGCTTGTGTGCGAGAGCCGGCTGTTGAATGTTTGGACTGTTTATGGCTGTGAATCCGACGGGAGTTTTGTAAAACGGAAAAGTTTGAATTGTGACAGCGAGAAGTGCCTGTAAGCGCTTATAAGTCAACAATTGCGAGGAGGACCCATAGAGAGTTTGGGAGCGGATATAAAAGCGAAAATGAAATTAATACCATTCTCAAAATTGGGGACCTCCGGTAATGGCATGAAAAGAAGAGGATTTATAGTGCATGAACTGAGAGTATTAACAACAACCCGAAGGAGGATCTAACAAGCCGGAAGGAGAAGACAACAGAGGAAGCTCCTCCACGTCAGCGATAGTAAAAGTACCCAGCACGCAAAGAAGCGGTTCTGAATGTGCACAGAAGAGTTTTTTTTTATTAACAGAAATTCAAAGGAACATTACTAACATACTAACAGAGAATACATGTAACAGGACTAAGAAAAGAAGTTTGGCAACACACAGAAGAAGCCCAAGAAGATTAATTGGACATTACTAACAGTTTAATTTACCAGTTTATATATCACTCAGCTTTCTCTTTCTCCCACTGTCTACCCTTCCCTTTTTTTCTTTTAAGCGAAATACCTCCCCTTTTTAGGGGAGCCAATAAAACCTTTATTAAAAAAAAAAGTTCATGAGTTTTCGGTATACAGATTGAAAAGTTCCTTTCCCTCTTGAGAGTTCCACCACTTTTTTTTTTATAATAATAATAAAAAACCCTGGTTCTATATATTTGTGTTTGGGTTCATGCTGTTCTTTTTAAAAGTATGATTCATTTTCCTTTCTTTTATTATTAATCATATTTTGTTCCTTTATGTTATTCTCTATTCTGCTTCGGTGGAAGGCACATTTCCAGCTGTATCTTTGGGTTTTCTTCCAAACTTGGAAGAAATTCTCGAGAAACTGCATCCAATGTGTTGCCAGCAATGTTCCCTCTAAGCGATGGAGTCCTGTGAGCAAAAATTCTACTTTGTGAGCTACTGGCCTTAACGTTGTGAGCAAGTGATTTGGCTACTGCATAGATTAGTTTGCTCGGGAGCTGTCCTTCCTGAGCGAAAACAAAAATGTGTGGGCCGGAAGCTAAAAAACGCTGAGCTAGCTCACACTAACTCAGCTTAGAGGGAACACTGGTTGCCAGTGGAGAGGCCTCGTGATTGTGGATTGTCCCTTCTTTCCTTCGAGTAAAAGGCACAGTGCCAGATTAGGGTTCTCAGCTTCCAACTAATCTCCAAGCTACAGAGTTCAGTTCCCCAGGAGAAAAATGGCTGCTTTGGAGAGTGGTCTTTACCCTCCACCCACAAATCTCACTCTTGTCGGTAGTTTAAGATATGTAATTTGGGGGTCTTTTGAACGACGCCTTCATTTCTGGAGGTTGGCAACCCGCTCGGAAGGGATATTTGAACCAGGCTGAGAGAGCGTCACTGCCCCAAAGCTACTAATTGACTTTCATGGTACAATAGGGATTGGATCCTCTATCACATGCTAACTGTACTGTGTGCAGTTCTGGTCACCACACCTCAAAAAGGATATTATAGCATTGGGAAAAGTGCAGAAAAGGGCAACTAGGACCCCGGTCACACGAGAGGTTTTGGGCCGGGAGAGGGACGGATCGGGGGCACAGCAAATGGGTGCGATCCCACCGCAACATCTGGGAAGCGTTGTGCGCCCGTCCCCAATCCGGCCCTTCCGCCCAAAACCCCGCAGCAAAAATAAATAAACCACCTACCGAGGTGGTTCTTCCAGGAAGGCCGCATCAAGGCCAGCCATGGGATCACCGGTGCATCCTTCCGCCAGTGCATCCCCGGCTCCTGGCCAAACTGCGCATGCTCAGACATGCGCAGTTTGGAAGCCTCCCCCTCCCAACCATGGCTTCCTCCCCAGCATCTGATCGTGCCGGGGAGCAACAGCGCCGCGGCTCAGGGGATCCGTGGGATCCCACCGCGGCGTCGCTATTTTGGTGCGGCTCTGATTAGCCGCACTTTCCCCGGGTTTTTTTCTGCCATGTGGCAGGGACCTCAGATGATAAAAGGGTTGGAACACTTTCCCTTTGAAGAAGGGTTAAAACGCTTGGGCCTCTTTAGCTTGGAGAAACGACAGCTGAGGGGTGACATGGTCGAGGTTTATAAGATTATGCATGGGACAGAGCAGGTAGAGAAAGAAGTCCTTTTCTCGCTTTCTCACAACACAAGAACTCGTGGGCACTCAATGAAATTGCTGAGCAATCGAGTTAGAACAGACAAAAGGAAGTCCTTCTTTACCCAAAAAGTGATTGAAACATGGAATTCACTTCCACAGGGGGAGGTGGCGGCTACAAGCATGGACGGCTTCGAGAGGGAATTAGATAAGCATATGGAGCAGAGGTCCATCAGTGGCTATTAGCCACAAGGTATAGATCGGAACTCTCAGGCTGGGGGCAAGTGATGCTCTGTATTCTTGGTGTTTGCGGAAGGGCAACAGTGGGAGGACGTCTAGTGTCCCGGCCTCACTGGTGGACCTCCTGAGGGCACCTGGTATTTTTGGCCACTGTGTGACACAGAGTGTTGGACTGGATGGGCCATTGGCCTGATCCAACATTGGCTTCTCTTATGTTCTTATGTTCTTAACCACCACACCACACTGGCTCGAAGAGTGACAGCAATCTCACTCCCATTTGAAGATAAAGTTTGTGATCCTTCATGGCATATTGCCATTATCTTTAGATTGGTTTCAAATGTTCATTTAACGCCTGCCTTTTCTTGGGAAACATGACGCATTTTCATGAAAAGAAAAAAGAAAAATGCATTTTTATACAGCCAACGCTATTTATCTCTTCCAAAGCTTCTCCGTCTCATTATTTTCCTCCCAAGTGTTTGGCATGCCTTGTTTGAGGTTCATTAGCTTCTGCTGAAAATTTGCCCCCCCCCCCCGTTTTGCTCAAATGCAAGATTCAATTTTTCTCAGTATCGTAAATCACTTGGCTGAGTTTTGGAAGTGATTAGGCAAGATGTCGCCAAACGACTGAGATTTCACACCCTGGAATAACTTTTGTGTGAACTTCTTATTGGGTTAAATATTACAAATATATATATATCATTTGCCTTGGAAGCACAGAAGCTTAATGCAGTATCCCTGATTCTCTGCATTTCCTGGTTAAGCGGAAAATGCTGTTCAAAGGAATGATAAAGGATGTTCTAGCTAAACAGCATGATAAAAAGTAGAGACATCACCCTGCCAACAAAAGTCCGCATGGTCAAAGCAATGGTATTCCCAGTAGTCAGGTAAGGCTGCGAGAGTTGGACTATAAGGAAGGCCGAGCGCCGAAGAATAGATGCTTTTGAACTATGGTGCTGGAGAAGACTCTTGAGAGTCCCTTGGACTGCAAGAAGATCAAATCAGTCAATCCTAAAAGAAATCAACCCTGACTGTTCCCTGGAAGGCCAGATAATGAAACTGAAGCTCAAATACTTTGGCCACCCAATGAGAAGGGAGCACTTACTGGAGAAGACCCTGATGCTGGGAAAGATTGAAGGTCAAAGAAGACGGGGATGGCAAAGGATGAGATGGTTAGACAGTGTCATCGATGCAACGAACATGAAGTTGAGAAAACTTCAGAGGACGGCAGAAGACCGGAAGGCCTGGCGTGATCTGATCCATGGGGTCGCGAAGAGTCGGACTCGACTGTGCGACTGAACAACAACAAGCTATTTTTATAGGATGTTCTAGCTATTTCTTTATTTGATTGTTTAACTACATCCTATTGGATTAGTTGGCAACTGGAATCCTGTATAAGTTTGTGAATCTACTAGTATTGATGTTACAATGGACTCAAGTGTTGCATTATTTTCAACAGAAGTGTCAGTTGTTCGTTTTTACTGGTACAACTTTCATACCGTTTCGGAGTCTTTGGTAGGCAGCCCGCTTTTGGAGTTTTCTTAATTGGTCACAGCACCGCCTGGAGTTTCACAACCCTCATGATCGTGGACCCTGCTGCTTTCTAGCACAGGTTTTTCCTTCTTACTTCCACCTCAACCATATGTACATCGAATTAAGCTGGCCGTAATGGAAGAGAGGAGCTGCGGTGGCTCAAGTGGTTAAGACGCCGAACCGCAGGCTGTGGAAGGTCGGTAGTTCGGCAGTTCGAGACCCGAGTTGCTGAATGACGGAGTGAGCTCCCGTCTCTAGTTCCAGCTCCTGCCAACCTAGCAGTTCGAAAGCAAGAAATTGCAAGTAGATAAATAGGTACCACTTCAGTGGGAAGATAACAGCGTTCCATGTGCCTTGGTGTTTCGTCATGCCGGCCACATGACCACAGAAACGTCTTCGGACAGTGCTGGCTCTTCGGCTTTGAAACGGAGATGAGCACCGCAACCCTAGAGTCGGACTCAACTGGCTTTTGAGCAAGGGAACCTTTACCTTTACTTTAATGGAGAACGACTAGCAAAACACGTGACATTCATCTCCCAGATTTCCTTCATCGTAGATACCAGTACCCAAGGATAGAGCAAGACAAGGCAGTCCTTAATAGCACCCTGGAATGTATAACAGAAATTTTGCAATGCAACCTGAAATTTCTAGATGGGGTTAGCTGTGTTATTCTTTTTACAGCCGTAGAAAAGAGCAAGAGCAGTAGGACCTTTAAGACAAACGCACCAGTTTGGTGTAGCGGTTAAGTGAAAAACCTTAAGAGAAACCTATGATTACAGTAGGCATACACTTGAGACCTCTTTAATCTGCCAGTTTCCTAACTTCAATAGTAAGACCCAGTTTGGTGCAGTGCTTAAGTGTGCGGACTCTAATCTGAGAGAACCGGGTTTGATTCCCCACTTCTCCACTCACAGCTGCTGGATGACTTTGGGCAAGCCATAGCTCTGTCAGAGCTGTACTTGAAAAAGAGCAGTTTCTGTCCTAGCTCTCTCAGCCCCACCTCCCTCACAGGGTGTCTGTTGTGGGGAGGGGAAGGAAAAGGGAAAGGAGATTGTAAACCGCTCTGAGACTCCGAGTGAAGGGCGGGATATAAATCCAATCTCCTCCTCCTCTTCTTGTCTTTAAGGTGCTACTGGACTCTTGCTCTTTTTAACTGAAATTTCTAGTAATCGTCACAAACGCAAATTCGTTATTCTGTTCCACTGCCCCTGCTGTTACAGATAATCAAGGTTGCATTTAAAGTCAGAGGGGGAAATTACCAGGCAGCATTGTGGTCATCGCATGTCACTTCCTTCTACCCAAACTTTTTTAAAATTTCAATGACAGAGCGTCAAGCCAGCACAATAAATAAATGTATTCGTGGAAAGCCACCAGCAATCCTCAGCATGTTTCATTATTCTACCCTGTTCCAAGCAGTCGTGAAACTCCACAAGGTCCATGAGCGCAATTGGTGAGGTCAAATACAAAGCCATCGGCCGTGAACCAGTCCTTCATTACAGCGGCTATATATTTTTCTCCCTTATTAAGAGCCCCTCTCCTACTTATTAAGTGTACCAACGCTTCCACCCATTTCAGAATGGTTTATTTTCGGAACCGGCAAAGACGCACCTCGCAGCAGAGTGACGGCCTCCTTACAGATCGACTTGCTCTTTTCATTTCAAGCCTCCCGACCATAGAGATTTGGGGGCTGCAAGTTGATCTGGAAAGCTGTAAACAATGGGTTTCCTGAGGTAGCAACCGCATGACGCACGCAAGACAAAAAAAAAAGGAATCGCAGGAATCAGGAATGGAAAGAGGCATAGCTTGTGTCTTAGACAATAGGAGGGGAGGGGAGAGAAGAAAAGAAATGGAGGTTGACAAATCCAGCATCCTTTACCCCTGAGGGAGCCAGAGAAGGTCTTATTGGAAATAATTGGGCTGTGGTTCCTTCTCCTCTAACCTGGATGGCCCAGCTTAGTTTGATCTCGTCAGATCGTAGAAAGCTAAGCAGGGTCAGCGCCAATGTTCCCTCTAAGCTGTGGAGTCTTCTGAGCAAAAATTCTACTTTGTGAGCTACTAGCATTCAGGCTGTGAGCGAGCGATTTGGCTACTGCATGAATCAGTTTGCTCCGGAGCCGTCCTTCCTGAGCTGGGACAAAAATGTGTGAGCCGGAGGCTAAAAAACTGTGAGCTAGCTCACACTCACTCAGCTTAGAGGGAACACTGGTCAGCGCCAGTGTTCCCTCTAAAGTGAGTTAGTGTGAGCTAGCTCGCAGGTTTTCAGCCTCCGGCTCACACACTTTTGTCTTTACTCAGGAAGGATGGCTCCAGAGCACACTAATGTATGCAGCAGCCAAATCGCTCACTCACAACTTTCATGCCAGTCGCTCACAAAGTAGAATCTTTGCTCACAGGGCTCCCCAGCTTAGAGGGATCATTGCGACTGGTTAGAAAGTCCAGGGTTGCTGCTTCACAGAGGGCAAGAGGGCTGATGGGGCCACCACTATAAACAACTAGAGAGCGATTGAGCCAGCAACTGGAGATAAGAGAGCATTTGCCAGCCAATTTTTATTATTTTTTTTAAAAAGAAGGCTTCTAGCCTGATAGAAAAGAGGACTGGTTGCTACTATTTGAAATAAATTAACTGGCTTGCTCCTAATTCAGTCACTTGAAATGGAACCAGAAGATCATTTGAGGAAAGCAAAAGAAGAAAAGCTGTAATTATTTATGGGTTTTTTTGAGCCCCCGGAGGGGATTTTTTATTATTATTTTTATCAAACTACAAAACTACTACAGAAAAAAGGGAAGGGGGGACTACACATATAGGATAAAGCAAAAGAACCCACTACTAACTAAAAACCCAAGAGAGGAGATCCTCACTAGCTTAGTTACAACAAATCTTTATTTCATTTAGATAATGATGATGATGATGATGATGATAAGCTGTAATGATTTGAAAATGGAACCAGAAGATAATTTGAAGAAAGTAAAAAGAAGAAGTTAAGCTGTAAATATCTGAAGAAAGTCAAAAGGACGTTAAGCTGTATCAAGAGACTGACCCCTTTCAATATAATAGGGCTACTCCTGAGGAAGATTGGTGGAATGAGTTTATAACCGGGTGCTCAGTGAGGGTGATGGACTTCTCCTTGAGAATGTTAGAAATTCCTTAGTCATATTGTGCAAGTTTCAACTGCAATCAATGCTCCCTCTAAGCTGTGGAGTCCTGCAAGCAAAAATTCTACTATGTGAGCTGCTGGCACTAAAGTTGTGAGCGAGCGATTTGACTGCTGCATAAATTAGTGTGCTCTGGAACCCATCCCTTCCTGAGCTGAGACAAAAACGTGTGAGCCAGAGGCTAAAAAACTGAACTAGCTCACACTAACTCATCTTAGAGGGAACACTGATTGTAATATAGTTTGATGTTCATAAGGTTTATTAAATGTCATTGTCATTTTTATCACAGTGTTTGTTTGTTTGATATATTTCCTTGTAACTGTGATCCCCTTTTTGGGTTTACTCGGCTTCTATCAGGGATAATGACACAGAGGCAGGCAGTGGCAAACTACCGCTGTTGTGTCACCGTTAAGTCAGCCGTACTTCCCACCACTGTAGTTATTTCTGGACCATAAAGCATTAAGAGACAGAAAATAGCTGAGAGTGTTATTAGTGCCACAGACAGACTGACTTAGGCACTGGGTGATAAATCTCGTTGGTGCTTCCAGCAAACAGGACAGTAGGGTATGTACCAGACTTTCCAGTTATCTCCCACTGTGTGACCATGATGGTTTGGATCCTGTAGGTAGATGAGGAATTCTTTTTCTTTTAAATTTTTATCCCTTTGGCCCCAGTTTCCACCGGCTGATCATCCAAGCACTGGCAAACAATGGATGCAATTGCACAGAGGACTCCTGCCATATGTGGGCAAACGAGAACCATAGCTGATTCTGTAGAGTTGCCAGCATTGGGTTGAGACATACCTGGAGATATGGGGGGGGGGGGTCCTAGAGATGATGGGATTTGGGGATGGGAGGGACCTCAGCAGGGTATAATGCCACAGAGTCCACCTTCCAAAAGCAGCCATTTTCTCCAGGGGGACTGATCTTGGTCATGCGGCGATCAATTGGAACAGAGGTGGCACCAGGGGTCATTTCGTAGAAAACGAGGTGCAGGAGCTCATTAGCATAACTCACTAGCATAACTTATTTGTATATGCCACACCCCCTGACCTCACCAGGAGTGTGTCAGAAGGCAACATCCACCGCTCAGTCTCCACTGGACTGTTTTGAATTGCTAGTGTTTGGGGGGGGGGACATGCAGATCTGTCCTCGCAGAGTAGGGAGAGCTTGTACCTGAATAAAACTTGGTCTTAAAGGTGCCACTGGACTGTTTTGGGCCGGGGGGAGCTTTGCAACTTACCAGGCTGCTTCTTGCTCTGACTGAGGGCTGCAGGGAGCTGGGTGCGGGGTTTGTTGCATGTGCCCGCCCCCTGGGCTCTTTACTGCTGAAGCTCCGCTCCTGTGCGCTCCTGCAGGAAATGACCCCTGGGTGCCATGTAGAGGTTGAGAACTCTAGGATTCTGTCTCTAGAAACTTCTGTTTCCCTGGCAGTTTCCATGCTACAAGTAAGCATTAAATCCCCTTTGGGCAACAGTCATTCACAGAGCCTTTGCTCGCCTGACACTGTCTTTCGAAAGAGAGTCTGTGATCTTTCGCT
>NW_015160845.1:836176-860787 GCF_001447785.1 Gekko japonicus | reverse complement strand
AAATTATAGGTTGCTGCTAGAGTCCTTAAATCAGTGACATGAGCATCCAGCCCCTCTTTTGCCCCCTGCTGCCCCATAAGGAAATTACAGTGTTCCAGTTGCATTTTGGAGCATACAGTGTTCACCTAGTGACTCAAACAGCTGCTCCGGGGAACCACCAGGGTCAAGGCTAACACAGTTACAATGCTCTATTCCCTTCGCTTCTGTGAGATAGTGTACCTTTCGGTTTTCCTCCTCACCCTCCAAGGCAAGATCCACTTTAGACTTGCCAACTCCAGCCTGGGAAATTCCTGGAGATTTGTGGCAGTGTCTGTAGAGGGAAAGATTTGGGGAGGGACTTCACCTGTATGTTATATAATATAGGGATCTAAATACAATATCTATACGGTATAGAGATCTCTTGATATTACAACCGATCTCCAGATGACCAAAATCACTTGCCCTGGAAAAAATGGCTGTTTTGGAGGAGGAGGAGGAGGAGGAGGAGGAGGAGGAGATTGGATTTATACCCCACCCCTCACTACCCAAAGGAGTCTCAGAGCAGTTTATAACCCCTTCCCCTCCCCACCACAGACACCCTGTGAGGTAGGTGGGGCTGAGAGAGCTCTGACAGAAACTGCTCTTTTTTCAAGAGCAGCTCTTATCAGAACTACGGCTTGCCCAAGATCATCCAGCCAGGTGCGAGTGGAGGAGTGGGGAATCAAACCCGGTTCTCCCAGATTAGAGTCCGCGCACATAACCACTACACCGAACTGGGGAATCAAACCCGGTTCTCTGAGATTAGAGCCCACGCACTTAACCACTACACCAAACTGGGGAATCAAACCCGGTTCTCCCAGATTAGAGTCCACGCGCTTAACCACTACACCAAACTGGCTCTCACCAGCAGCCCTTTCCTCCAGGGGAATTGATCTCTGTAATACTGGCAGTAATACTGGCAGATCTCCAGGCCCCACCTGGAGGCTGGCAACCCTACTACTGTGGGGGGGGTCACTGAGCGTACTACGGGGAAGTGGCCAGCTGTACCTTTTCTGAGCTAGAAAAGGTAAATGGGATTCTGGCTGTATTTGGCCACCTCATCTCTAGCCAATGAAGGCGTTTGGGGCAGAGGTCTAAAAACTGCCTCCTTCAAAGGCCTCGGGAGACCTCCCCCTCGATCATCGAGGAGGTGACGATTTTCCTCAGCAGGGTATGATGCTGCAGATTCCCCCTTCCAAAGCAGCCATTTTCTCCAGGGGAACTGACTTTGGTTGTCTGAAGATCAACTGCAATAGCGGGAGATCTCCAGATGCAGCAGAAGTAGACCTTCTTTGGGGCGGGGTTAGGGTTGCCAACTCTGGGTCTGGAAGTACCTGGAGATGTTGGGGGTGGAGCCTGAGGACGGCGGGATTTGGGGAGGGGAGGGACCTCTGCACTGTGTAACGCCATAGAGCCCACCTTCCAAAGCAGCCATTTTCTCCAGGGGAACCGATCTCGGTCACCTGGAGATTAGTTGTGATCCCAGGAGATCTCCAGTCACCACCTGGAGGCTGGCAATCTTAGATGGAGTGGGGGAGAAATCCCAGAAGAAGAGGGTTTGGGGGGGGGGTTAGTATTGCCTTTGAGTTAGACTGTACCTTAGATAAGGATGGTGAAGATTGTACCGTGAACAAATGTGAACATTCCGTATTGGGGACAGTCTTTATCAGATGATGATGAAGAAGAAGAATGGGGTTGTTAAAAACATAAGAGAACATAAGAGACGCCAATGTTGGATCAGGCCAATGGCCCATCCAGTCCAACACTGTCACACAGTGGCCTAAAATACCAGGAGCCATCAGGAGGTCCAGCAGTGGGGTCAGGACACTAGAAGCCCTCCTACTGTTGACCCCCCCAAGCACCAAGATGACAGAGCATCACTTGCCCCAGAGCCCCTATCTATACCTTGTGGCTAATAGCCACCGATGGACCTCTGCTCCATATGCTTATCTAATTCCCTTTTGAAGTCGTCCATGCTTGTAGCCGCCACTACTTCCTGTGGCAGTGAATTCCATGTGTGAATCACTCTTTGGGTGAAGAAGTACTTCCTTTTTTCAGTTCTAACCCGACCGCTCAGCAATTTCATGGAGTGCCCACGAGTTCTTGTATTGTGAGAAAGGGAGAAAAGTACCTCTTTCTCTACCGGCTCTATCCCATGCAGAATCTTATAAACCTCGATCATGTCACCCCTCAGCCGTCGTTTCTCCAAGCTAAAGAGCCCCAAGTGCTTTAACCTTTCTTCATAGGGAAAGTGTTCCCTATGTTGTTCAGTTGTCCAGATGACTGACTGGTAGAGTGATTGGAAAAAAAGGTTGCGGATGCTCTTGATCTGAAGAAGCCATCTACTGCTTCTCGTGCCAGGATTATCTGGATTTATTCAGTAAGAACATCAATTTCCTTCATTCTGTAATATATCTAATTAATATAGAAATACTTGCTCCACATCTTCATCAATCCTTTGCTCCCCAATACTGTTTTACCTAGAGGCTGCTGGAATGCCTTTCGGCATGCTTAGTACTAGACTTTAACCCACTTCCAGTCTGGTGTAGTGGTTAAGTGCACAGACTCTAATCTGGGCAGAACAGGGTTTGATTCCCCACTCCTCCACTTGCAGCTGCTGGTGTGACTTTGGGTCAGTCACGAGTTCTTTCAGAGCCGTTCTCTCAAGGGCAGCCCTTGAAAGAGCTCTCTCAGCCTCACCTACCTCACAGGGATATCACATCTGGTTCTTCCAACACCAAGGTCCCTCTGCTCCCTAATCCCAGTCTCCCAGGCTTCACCCTTAAATCTCCCAGTATTTCCAAAACTTTGGCTTGGCAACTCTAACCAGTTGTGATGCCGGATCTCCAGGCTCAACCTGGATGTTGGCAACCCCAGGTCATACACTGCCACCACCCTGGCTCTGAGGCAACCTCTGCACAATGAAAAATCAGCCTTTGCAGCAATAGCCTGGACGTGGACCCTGCTTTCAGCATGCCAGGTACCCTTTGACTTCCCCTGTCCTAGACAATCGCCGACATAGCCTCAGTGACTGAGGTGGCCATAAGGTGCCTTGCATCAAGGTGTTTCGGTGAGTCTTCGCTCGGATTAACAAACGGGAAAGATTGACGGTGCAAATGAGAAAGAACCTCTTATTATTCGGATTTTGAAACCCCTACACGTTTTGCAATAAGGCTTCCTGAGGGGAATCTAATATAAGACGCAATTAGAAGAGTCGGGTTCCCATAATTAGGAACTGTATTAGAGGAGTTATTATATGCAAAATGTATTTAAAAACCAAGCGCACAATTAAGAAGGATTAAGGAGCAGGCATTAAAAAGAGTAACTCGTTAAAACAGAGCTTATTCCGTTCTTGTGATTGCGGTGCGAAGAGGAGAAAGGAAAATTGGCTGAATGCAAAAGAGATAAGTGGCCCAGTATCGGACGGAGGTGTCCCCTGGCCATCGACAGGGGTTGGGGGGTAGGGTTGCCAGATCCGGGTTGGGAAACTCCTAGAGATTTGGGGGTGGAGCCTGGGGAGGACAGGGACCTCAGTGGGGTACAATACCATATAGAGTCCACCTTCCAAAGCATCCCCTTTTCTCCAGGGGAACTGACCTCTGTAGTCTGGAGATGAGCTGTAATTCCGGGGGATCCCCAGGTCCCACCTGGAGGCTGGCATCCCTAAGTCGGTCAGGTGTTCTTGGCTACAGCTGCCAAAGGTTGACAACCAGCAGGAGAGTGGGGGGAGTGGGAATGGGTGTAAATGGCATCTCGATGGCCTCTGTAAATATCGTGTTATAGGTGGGTCTTTGCTAGAGCTGTCAGTCATTGGCTGACGGAAGCTTGCTGGGTGATCTCTGGCTAGGGTTTCCAAATCTGGTTTGGGAAATTCCTGAAGATTTAGGGATGGAAAGGCTGGGTTTGAGGAGGAGAGGGGTTTCAGCAGGGTGTAATCCCATAGAGACCACCCCCAAAGCAGCCATTTTCTCCAGGGGGTGGAGCTTGAGGAGGGCGTGGTTTGCAGAGGCAAGTGTCAGTAAGCTGCCAATATGTCTTTTCAGTGTATATGAGAGGTGTTTCACCCCCCCCCCTATAATCCTTCCATTAACTGGCTTACACCCTGGTGCGCATGTCCCCCCTCACCCTCCAGCGCTCATAGTCAACTGCATTCCTTTCCATGTATGCCAGTGTTGCTTTGAAGGATCCTTATCATCCAAAACTACAGGTGGTGCGCTGTTGGAGGCTTTTTGCTTAGTCTATAATGAACAGTAGTGTGAGAACAGAAGAATTGTTTCATTAGCTACAGCCGTTGCTTTCTCAAGGTTTGCGCGCGAGATGAGCCTCAAGGCGGGCGCGGGAATCATATCTATTGGCCCATGTTATTTTGAACTTGCTTTATTATCCCAGTCTCAAGCCCTTTGTGTTATTCTGAACAGAAAAGTTGTTCTAAGTGTTTCATGGCTTCAATAAAATAAAACCTTCCTGCAAGAGTGTATTTCATTGTTCGCTGTGACTCTGACAGCAAGGGACCGCAGCAGAGTGTAATTCCATAGAGTCCACCTTCCAAAGGCAGCCATTTTCTCCAGGGGATCTGATCTCTGTCGGCTGGGGATCGATTGTAATTCTGGGAGATCTCCAGGCCCCACCCAGAGGTTACCCAAATAGGAAAAAATGATTGTTATACAGAATTAAAATATGGGAAGAGAAAAACACGAAAAGGGTAATATGGTGGAAAAGGTGACGGTGGTTTGAAGAGGTGAATCCTCTGGTCCTGTAGGTCATTTTTCCTTACACTCCTTTCTTTCTTTCCTTGTAGGAAATGGTAGGTTAGATTAGGGTATTGATGTTGCTAATATTCTTAATGTTATCAATGTTATTAAAGCTATTAATGGTGTTGATGTAATTAATGTTATCAATATTATCATTAATGTCAATAATGTTATTAATATTAAAATGGTTAATCTTGTTAATATTGAATTATGGAATTAGTGAACGTGCATCATAAGATGTTGATGTTGGATTTCTAATTGGTTATTTGTATTTTATGTTTTGTATTGTGGATGCTGAATGTTGAAAATGTTTTCTTAGTTTGTATGTTGAAAGGTTTTTTAAAAAAAAATTAAAATCTCTATTTTCCAAATAGAAAAAGTGATCAGGAAGTATAAAATAATATATCCATCAGTATAAAATAATATATAGCCATCAAGCAATATTGTCAAATAATCCAAATATGATTTTGTAATGTTCAATAACTTTTACAATATACCGGTAAGTACAACATAAGTATCAATCGTATGGAACAGAGGCTTGTGTCCATATCTTAGAACAGCTTTTCCAACAAGAAGGCTGAAGCGACCGTTAGTAGCATTTGGAAAAGCTGGTCTAAGATTTTTATTATAGACATGGGTTCTAAACAATGAAAGACAGAGTGCTGTTAAGCCGGAGGCACATCGCTGGACTCTCTGAGAGCGAGTAGCTGTTCTCCACTTTAGAATCTGTAGGGACTGCGGTGCATCTTGAGCGCTGGTGCGCTTCCTGATTGTCATATAAAACCTAAGGCTGCTTTGGCCGCAAGCCTATGCTCCATACGATTGATACTCAGTGGGATTTTGGTATTAGAGTGGAATTTCCCTATATTGAATGTCTTATTAAAATCGCTTGTGTCGTACTTACTAGTATATTGTAAAAGATACTATTACAAAGTCCTGTTTGAGATGATCTCACAATATCGTTTGACGGCTGTATTATTATATACTCAGTGATCTTTTTTTCTGTTTGGGTATCCGTACACCGAGGGTCCCCCTGTTTGTGTCTTGATACTCCCACCCTCAGGATGACAACCCAGTGTTAGGCCCATCACACACTATCCAAATGGCCTACCTGACAGGAGTCTTCTTGGGGAGAAGGAAGCAGGGGAGAAAGAAGCAGGGGAGGAGGAAGCAGGGGAGGAGGAAGCAGGGGAGAAGGAAGCAGGGGAGAAAGAAGCAGGGGAGGAGGAAGCAGGGAAGGAGGAAGCAGGGGAGAAGGAAGCAGGGGAGAAAGAATCAGGGAAGGAGGAAGCAGGGGAGGAGGAAGCAGGGGAGAAAGAATCAGGGAAGGAGGAAGCAGGGGAGGAGGAAGCAGGGGAGGAAGAAGCAGGGAAGGAGGCAGCAGGGGAGGAGGAAGCAGGGGAGGAGGAAGTTCCAAACTGCTTTGTGTCCAACAGGGAGGAAAACAGAATATAAATAAGTCCATGCTCCCCAGGCTCCACCCCCATATCTGCAGGGACTTCCGAGCCCACCCCTGAGCCCACCGCCTTCCTTCCCAAAAAGGCTATGCAGGGGATCATGAGGCCTGCCATTGATAAAAGCCATGTAGGACAAGGACGAATTGGGCAAGATTGAGTGGAAAAGGTGGATGGAACGAACCATATGTCCCAACTAGGGTTTCCAGCCTCCAGGTGAACCCTGGAGACCTTCTGAAATTACAACTGATCTCCAGATGACCAAGATCAGTTCCCCCAGAGAAAATGGCTGCTATGCAGAGGGTGGACTCTGTGGCATTGTACCCTACTGAGGTCCCTCCAACACCCAAACTGTAGTTTTCCCAGGTTCCACCACCAAGTCTGCAGGAATTTTGCAACTCGGAGTGCACAACCCTAATTCCAACAGCCCCTCCACCCGCAATACAAACTTAAAGCATGTCATGAGGCACACGGTGATGGTTCTACTGGCTTGGTACCCAGAAGAAGATCTCACAGCAAATAGAAACAACTGTGGCGGAAGCTGTGAATAGCAGATGCTAGAGATGACAATTGTCTATATATACTAAATTAAAAAGAGAAGGTAAAGGTGTCCCTTGCTCGAAAGCCGGTCGAGTCCGACTCTAGGGTTGCAGTGCTCATCTCCGTTTCAAAGCCGAAGAGCCAGTGCTGTCCGAAGATGTTTCTGTGGTCATGTGGCTGGCATGACTAAGCACAAAGGCGCACGGAACGCTGTTACCTTCCTACCGAAGTGGTTCCTATTTATCTACTTGCAATTTCTTGCTTTCGAACTGCTAGGTTGGCAGGAGCTGGAACTAGAGACGGGAGCTCACTCCATCATGCGGCACACTCGGGTCTCGAACTGCTGAACTACCAACCTTCCACAGCCTGCAGTTCAGCATCTAAACCACTTGAGCCACCGCAGCTCCTATATACTATATATATATATACTATATACTAAATTAGATGTACTTATATTAGATATATGCAAGAATATACAGTAGAGTAATGATCAGCACACAGTTTACAAATAAAACAATGAAGTTCAAATATGTAATAAAGTTCTATAAAGTTGCAATAAAGTTCAACAAAGATTTGGGATATGAGCTTTGTTTTGACTGTCTCCTTCAAAGATGCATATATACTACTAATGTTTTCTTACCAGCTTAGTAATAGTATAAAGCGGCTTTTCTGAAAACTGACTGGTTACCCATTAAGAAAGCACTGCAATTTTTTGAAATATTTTGAAATTCTATTAATGTTCCCCAGAGAGCACTGTGGTCAAGGACCCTCCCGATTCTTAAGGAGGCCAGGCTGATGACAACCAGGGTGCGGCCTTCTCGGTGGCGGCTCCATCCTGGTGGAATGAGCTCCCAGAGGAGATCAGGGCCCTGTGGAAGCCTGAGGGGTTCATTTACCGAGAATGTCATCCTGAAAGAGGAATTAGATCCTGAAATACATTTTGTATTGAAATCAGTGGAATCAGCTTTTGAATTGATTTCTTGATATGAACAGCACTAATATCTACTTTGGCAGGGAAAGGAAGCATGGTAGAGCCTAGTCTTCTTGTCAGATCTTGGAAGCGAAACAGTGTCGGTGCTTGGGAGGGAGACCCCCAAGGAAGACTCTGCAGAGGAAGGTAATGGCAGACCATCTCTGCTTCTCACTTGCCTTGAAAGCCCTTTGCTGAGGTTGCCATAAGTCCTGAATGGGAGACCCCCAAGGAAGACTCTGCAGTGGAAGGCAATGGAAAACCACCTCTGCTTCTCACTTGTCTTCAGAGCCCCTTGCTGGGGTCACCATAAGTCTTGGATGGGAGACCACCGAGGAAGACTCTGCAGGGGAAGGCAATGGCCAACCACCTCCACTTCTCACTTGCCTTGAAAGCCCCTTGCTGGGGTGGCCATAAGTCTTGGATGGGAGACCACCAAGGAAGACTCTGCAGGGGAAGGCAATGGAAAACCACCACTGCTTCTCACTTGAAAGCCCATTGCTGGGGGCGCCATAAGTCAGCTGCAATTTGACCACACTTTACACACACACAATGTCTACTTTAGAGAGCCTTTCAAACATAAATGCATTAATTTAAACTATTTTCTAAATGTAAAGAGATGTATGGAATAGCCCACGAGTTTGAGCTCTTGAGTCTCTCTCCCCGGTTTGTCCCTTCACCTGCAAAATACGTTGGGAGTGGGATGTAGGGTTGCCAGCCTCCAGGTAGGGCTGGAGTTTCCCCAGAATTACAACTGCACTTCAGACTAGCCTAGAGAAAATGGCAGCGTCAGAGGGCAGACTCTATGATATCCCATAGATTGCCGGTGAAATCCTTCCCCAGATTCCCAAAGACACCACCCCCCAAATCTCCAGAAATTTGCAAGGTCAGAGTTGCCAACCCTAGCCAGCTTGGTGTAGTGGTTAGGAGCACGGACTCTAATCTGGGAGAACCAGGTTTGATTCCCCTCTCCTTCCCATGCAGCTGCTGGTGTGACCTTGGGTCAGTCACAAGTTCTCTCAGAGCTGTTCTCTCAAGGGCAGTTCTCAAGAGAGCTCTCTCAGCCCCACAGGGTGTCTGTTCTGCGGAAGGAGATTGTAAACTGGTCTATTCCTTCGGGTAGTGAAGGGCAGGGTATAAATCCAATCTCTTCTTCTTCTAGCCAGAGTGTGCTTTTTCTCTGAGAAAGCTCAGCTCTGTTGTCTGTTTAACCCATTTATACCCTACCGTTCTCCCCAACGGAGGCCCAAGGCAGATCCTCTCCTCCATTTTATCCTCCCAACAACCCTGTGAGGCAGGTAAGGCGAGGGAATGTGACTAACCCAAGGTCACCCAACAAGTTTCCATGGCATGAACAGGGATTCGAACCTGGATTCCCCAGATACCAGTCCAACGCTCTGAACTACTGCACCACATTGTGCGAACAAGGCATCTCTAGATTCAGTGCTTCACCGTCCTTTCCAAGTACTCAAGTGTGTGTTGTGCCAAATAAATATATTAACACCCCACTTAGTCTCAGTCCATTTCCTGGCTTAGTCATTCAGAGTCGTTTCCTACTTTAATATTTGCAGTGAATACATTTCACACCCCAAACTGTCAATCTCTTGAAAGTCTGTGCAGAACACAGGGAATATGCACGGCAACATCCAAGATGGTCTAATCCACCTTCAGACATATTACAAAATAGGACACAGCATACATTGATCTATTTATTAATATTACCAGTGAGGGGATTTTCATTTTAGGTCATTTGCATGTGTTAATTAAATTTAGCTCTACTCCCTGATAGCTCTAGTGCTGAAGTATAGAAACAGCTTGTGCTGCAAATTAAGTCTGTCACGGAGCCCTCTCTTTTGATTGTGCAAACATGAATTTGCTCCATTGCTTCCTTAAAAAGCTTTGTGACTTTGTTCGCCATTTTTCAGTCCTGTCTGATGTGCCCCCGTTGTGTCGACCTGCTGCTGTTGTTTTCTCGCTCCTTCCTGAACTACTCACTTGGGTGAGCCCAACCAAGAAGGGATCACATAGCAAACATTGTGAAATCAGAATGCAAGGCAGCCAATCAGTCTTGACCCATGAGGTGACATCACTGAGGTCAAATAAAGCCAAGTCAGAGTGAGGATAGTGTTGCTTCAATTGGTCCCGGGGAGAGATCCTAGGCGCATCTGGGATCACATAATGGGTGCAGTCAGACGGTGTGCTGAGAGCAGGTTAAACTGCTCCGGTTCTGACCAGATTATATTTGATCTGGATAATTGCAATCACTCTTACCTCCCTTATCCTGCTTTACCGCGCAGTCGCAGTGCTCCCAGCTATCTGCACTACCGACATGCGGGAGCACGTGTCGGCGGGTTTTTAATTTTTTCTCAGTTTGCGCATGTGCATAGGTGCTCATCCGTATAATGGGGGGTGCGAATCTACCATGGCGCATGTGCAGAACCACCAGGGCAAATAGAAGAAGAGATTGGATTTATACCCCGCCCTTCACTACCCAAGGGAGTCTCAGAGCGGCTTACAAACTCCTTTCCCTTCCCTTCCCCATGACAGACACCCTGTGAGGTAGGTGGGGCTGAGAGCGCTCTTGATAGAAACTGCTCTTTACAGAAACCGCTCTTTTTCAAGAACAGCTGTGCCAGAACTATGGCTTGCCCAAGGTCATCCAGCAGGTGCAAGTGGAGGAGTGGGGAATCAAACCCAGTTCTCTCAGATTAGAGTCTGCGCACTTAACCACTACACCAAACTGGCTCAGTCAAAAATCAATCCAACCCCTCCAACAAAAGACTTCCCTTTAAATGTTTGACCCAAAAATGGTCTCCGTGAGATCCCGAACTCATCTAAACGCTAAAACAAGTGACCGTTTAAATGTCGGTTTTCTAAACGCGGTGGTGGAGCTTCGCCTATGCGCACACCACTAACGCATTAAAAATGGCGGGCGAAAAATGGAAGCCTCGGGCAGCTTTCAAGCGAGGAGGGGGTTTAAACCGAAAGTGTCTCAACACCGGAGGAGCGATCACACAGGGGGGAAATGCGGCTTTAAACGGGAGAGCTGAGAAAACACCACTTTGGGACCTGGTAACAAAATACTCCGGGTTAAAGTGGTTTTGAGCCGGAAACCAATGGCTGGGGACAGGAGGCAGATGTTGACTGTGTGACCGTGCAGATAAAATCCGTTGCTGAACCATCACGACACCAGATCAAGCGGCGCTTCTGAACGCACCCAATGAGTATGATTTCAGAATGCCACGCAGCTAATCAAAGTTGGATACATGTTGATGTCACCAATGGCAAAGTCAGTTCCGAATGAGGGCAATACTTCCTGAGTAGCAATGATGGGGAAATTGACAAAGGGAGAAGGTACTTTTTGATGTTACAGAAGTTATCATGAAAAACTTAATCCTTCTCAGACATACAACTAAAAATACATGTTTTGTATGGGACACATGAAACTGCCTTATACTGAAGCAGACATTTGGTCCATTAAGCTTAGTATTGTCTCCACTCAGATCAGCAGCAGCTCTCCAGGATTTCTAGTACAGGTCCTTCACATCACATCTTTTAAACTAGAGATGACTGGGACCTTCCTACATGCAAAGGAGATGCTCTGCCACTGAGCCACAGCCTCTCCCAACTCACCCAGGGTGGTTTGTCCTGATCTCTGCCCAGCTGGTGGAAACATGCCCCAGAGTGCCCAAGCCTTCGGTAGCTGTGGCACAAGAGTAGATGGAACTGGCACCCAAAGCAACTACTTGAACAAGGCACTGCTTCGTGATGCTGACAAGGAGGCGGAGTTGGTAACTATGGAACCTGCCCCTCCTCCGGCAGGTGAACTGTCTGGTGGTGGTCTCTTTCTGTAGCAGGGACTCCTTTGCATATTAGGCGACACCCCCTCTAATGTAGCCAATCCTCCAAGAGCTTACAGAGCTCTTCTTACAGGGGCTACTGTAAGCTCCTGGAGGATTGGCTACATTAGGGGTGTGTCGCCTAATATGCAAAGGAGCTCCTGCTAGAAAAAGAGCCCTGCATGGGGCTAGAAGTACGGGAAGGCCCAGAAGCTTTGTGGGAAGCAGGGGTATGGTGGACTGGTTACCATGGTAGCTGGGGTATTGCTAGAAATAGGGGATGTTCCAGATGCCTTGTGAGAGGCAGGGGGATGGTGGACTCATTTCCATGGTCCCTGGTATGTGGCTAGGAGTAGGGGAAGGTCCTTATTCCTTACAGAGGCTCAGGAAGTCTTCTTGTCTGTGGGATTCCTAGGGGTAGCTGTTTGACCATTGTGCTGGGCTAGACGGGCTTTGGTCTGACCCAGCAGGGCTCTTCTTGTGAAGTAGGTTGCTTCTCAGAGCTATTTAAGGTGAGAACCAAGGAGAACTCCCTTCTTAATTCCTGAAGCACCTGGAGCAGGAGGAATACCCGGCCGGTAGCCAGGATCTTGTGGCTTGTGGGGGGATTTTTTTCCCCAGGTGGGGCTGAAGTTCTCAGTGCAGGAAAAAAAGCCATTTAGTCCATAGAAAGCTGTTCCCAGGGTGAGGTGTTTGATCCTCTCAGGTGTGGAAGTCACTTAACAGCATTCCCCCCCTTTTTTTTGACGAGGATGCAGCAAAACAGTGATTTCTACAAAGTGAACAGCTTTATTGTAGATACGAACAAGCGCTTGCAATAAGTCATAACCAGAACAATTTAACATTGGGAGGTAGGCTCCTTTTAAACCTTCCCGGGCTAACGTAGCCACGCCTACTTACTATTAACAACCAATGAGGTTGTTCAGATAAAGTCCAATGAGCGTTCTTCCCTCGCAGGGAATTAGTCCAGTTCTGATTGGTCGCTATTGTGGAGCAACCAATGGTAAGTTAGCTCGGAGGAGCCTTCCTTGTCTCGAGCTTAACATTGAAAGTGAATGTGGCGATTCACATAGGTCTTTTCCGAAGACACCACAATACCAATAATCCTTGCATTACATTCAGTAGTCTAATATAGTATTCTGAATTTCTTTTTCAGAATGTCTTTTTCAGAATAGTATATTAGACTACTGAATGTAATGCAAGGAATATTGGGGTGTTTTGCTGCATCCACCTCAAAAAAGTGACCTCCACACCTGAAAGGAGAGAATGGAGAGTATCCGTTTACTTCCCACAATTAGAAAAGATACCTTTACACATTTATCTGCTATTTTGATATATTTATTGCTTTACAACTCTTGACCTTATAACCTTATCTTGTTATTTAGTTTTGTCTATCCATATCTTAAAACATCTTCATCATGTTACATGTTAATTTGCTGTTCAGCCTCTGTCTATGAGTTCAGACTCTACCTTCCATTCTGATGTATTTGAAAAAGTGTGCCTTGCACAGAAAAGCTCATACCTTAAATAAAACTTTGTTGTCTTAAAGATGCCACCAGACTCTAAGGCTATTCTTTCTTCTATATAAACAGCGGGCGATATATTCCAGCGGCCCTCAAATTATATCAGTCCAAAATGGTCTCCCAACTTCTGTATGGGACAATGTTCGGCCCGCCATCTTTGTGTTTTGCCCCATTAGAAAGAACTCAAATCGAAATTTTTAAGAGCAGTATTTTGATTTCCCAGATGTGTTTCGAATGTAAGTTTGCGCCTAGATTCTGGTATGATAAGATTAGAGGTTAGGGTAAGCCTCCCATCTATTAATTTATGGCTTAAGCGAAACCATTCCTCCCAAGACTTCATATCATTAATTCTCCGGGATGGTTTTCGATCCACTTGGTTAAAGGCAGTCTGTCACAAATTGAATATGTTAGGCCTCACCCCAGAGTTTCTCTTAGAAATGGCCTTAGATCCAGCAAAGTCCCTGGTCAAGCAAAGGATATTGGGCACTGAAAGGCAGGGAGACATCGACAGAGTTTCAAATTTCCTGGCGTCAAAGAACACTAGATAGGTTGTAATTCCGGCAGCTTACTTATCGCTGTTAGAAATACTGTCCCATTGCAGGGGTTACTCTATGGCTAGATGGAATGCGGTAGCAGAGGGCCATTACAGAAAGACCCCATTAGTAGAGAGGGTTTGCCCGTGAGGAGCAGGGAAGGTCAAGACAAACAAGCATATTTTTTCCTCACTGCCGTTTCTACCAGGAAATTCATGCGAAGATTATTGCACCCTTGCTTGGGAGGTTTTCCGCCTGCTCTGAATCTGAAATTACGAGGAAGTTCCTTTCAGGCTGTTGTGCAGTGGGTTAGTTGCAGGAAAGCTCAGTGATTCAGCATGGGGATCAGCTTAGTTTATTGGCACGCGCAGGGCTATTTTGGGGCAGGAACGCACAGGGACAGAGTTCCGGCTGGCTCCCGAGTTGGCCACGCCCGGCAGGAACTCATTAGCATAATAGGCCACACCCAACAGCAGAAACTCATTAGGATTGGCTACATTAGGGGTGTGTGGCCTAACATGCAAAGGAGTTCCTGCTACAAAAAAAAAAGGCCCTGGGTTTTGACAACAAACAAGGTAAACAGAATAAGAAGCAAAAGGTGGGTGTGTGGCTGGATGAGCACACTTCTGGTAACATGGGGGTGTGGCCTAATGTTCTAATGAGCGGTGCTGTCAGGGGTGTGGCCTAATATGCTAATGGGTTTTGCTGTTGGGTGTGGCCTATTATGCTAATGAGTTCCTGCTGGGCTTTTTCTACAAAAAGAGCCCTGTCGCACGCGTCCACACAACAACAAAACAAGCCTGCGATGTCCAGTATTTATTTGGTTCCTAACCAATCCCTAGTTAGCTCCCCTCTTCCTATTGGTGGGTTTGAATGTCCACCTAGGGATCCTATTGGTGTTCCTAGGATCCTTGGTCCTTTTGTTATTCAGGACCAAGCTCTGACTAAGGCGCTGGCTACCTAGTGACTCT
Organism: Gekko japonicus; assembly: GCF_001447785.1. Lineage (NCBI taxonomy): Eukaryota > Metazoa > Chordata > Lepidosauria > Squamata > Gekkonidae > Gekko > Gekko japonicus. The sequence continues at coordinate 846,188 of NW_015160845.1, read as the reverse complement.
CTGCAGACACAACACAGGCTCAAATCCACAGCTCACACTCCCTTGTGCCAGATTTCTTGCAATGTCATGCCGAATTCGCAGGGAATTAACAGAGGATGTAGCGGAACCATATATATATAACTTTATTGCATTAGCAAAAAAGTCATAGCAACAAAACAGGATAAAAACATGTGACCAGCACTAAATCCAAGCAAGTAATAACCAATCAGTCATTTTTTGCAAAGATAAAAAACAAAACAAAAACCCACGCTTAAAATTGTCAACTTAATAAATACACAATCTTCAGTCAGCAGCAAGCTAATTAAACTCAAGGAGATTTGTTTTCCTAATCACCGCGGCTAAGAAGGAAGGCACTATAACCGTGGTTTGATTGTCAGAGGAAATATAGACGGTTTGTTCAATCCGTTCTGTGATTTTAAGAATGCATAGGCCATTCAGTAATTTTAATATTGTATATTTCCTAAAATCTATAAGACTCATGTACATTGCAACTGATCTTGTGCTGGTCGTGAACCATAATAATAAATTTGATTTGATTAGTGAAGGGCAGGGTATAAATCCAATCTCTTTTCTTCTCTTCCTGATCCGAGTATGTGAGATCTAAAATGTAAAAACTGCCCTGACCTGAATGGCCCACGCTAGTCTGATCTCAACAGATTTCAAAAGCTAAGCAGGGCCGGCCCTGGTTAGTACTCAGATGGGAGCCCACCAAGGAAGTCCAGGGTTGCTAGGCAGAAGCAAGCAATGGCAAAACCACCTCAGTTCGTCTCTTGCCTTGAAACCCTACAGGGTCACCATAAGTTGGTATGACTTTCGTTGTTCAGTCGCACAGTCGAGTCCAACTCTTCGCGACCCCATGGATCATCTCCCGCCAGGCCCTCCTGTCTTCCGCCGTCCTCTGAAGTTGGCTCAATTTCATGTTTGTTGCATCGATGACACTGTCTAACCATCTCATCCTTTGCCGTCCCCATCTTCTTTGACCTTCAATCTTTCCCAGCATCAGGGTTTTCTCCAGGGAGTGCTCCCTTCTCATTTGGTGGCCAAAGTATTTGAGCTTCAGTTTCATTATCTGGCCTTCCTATTTAACGTCAATTCCACCAAAATGTAAAGCTTTCCATGGAATGAACAAGTACCCTCAGATTGTTGGAATATGCAAGGTCTATCGTGCATAGATAAAGAAAATGACAAGAACATCCTGCAGGTGGCAGCAGTGGGGACAACTAATTAGCATAGTGAAATTAGGGACTTCCTACTATTTTCAAGTAGTCTCCTTCCTGTCTCCTGATTGGCTCGATTAGGGGTTTTCTCCCTGCTCCTGCTGAGGACTGTTCATTACTGACTCTCTCCTGGCTAGTTAGACAGTTAGACTTCTTTCTGTCTCCTTTTTCTTACAAAGTTTGCTCCCTTCTTAATAAATTGACTTAGTTCTTTAAACAGCTTGTGCTCCCTTTTAGTGCGTATACACTCTGCCAATGAGTGGAAGCACTCATGTCCGTTCCAGTATTGAATCGAGAATCAATGGGATCGTTCCTCGGATGTCTGCAATGGATCAGGAGCAAATCAGGTTTTGCCGTGCATTGATTGCATCATCCCCATGCTTTCGTACTCCCCACAGCCTCCAGTGCTCTTGACACGGCAACAAACATTCATGGCAAGTTCAAACTCTTGATCCCTGCCACAAAATTCCCCCTCTACTTCCTGAACCAGGTAAGCTGGAGAGCTGGCAGAGAGGTTAAATTTAAGAACTTGGCGCTGGAAGACTCAGACTTAAATCCCCTTTTTGCCATGGAAGCTTGCTGGGTGACCTTGAACTAGTCACTGGGTGATTCTGCATTGGCTTTTCCCTCTGCTGTTTTCGTAAACTCATGTTGGAATAGAAATTCTGCTCTGCATTGCATGTTGCTTTCACTTCCATTGATCATCGGATTTTATGGTACCCTCAGCATTGCATGCCGCTTTCACTTTCTTTGATCATCGGATTTTATGGTACCCTTGGCATTCCATGCTGCTTTCACTTTCTTTGATCATCGGATTTTATCAGGAACGGAGTTCCGGCTGGCTCCCAAGTTGACCATGCCCAGCAGGATCTCATTAGCATAATAGGCCACACCCAACAGCAGAGACTCATTAGGATTGGCTACGCTAGGGGTGTGTGGCCTAACATGCAAAGGAGTTCCTGCTACAAAAAAAGGCCCTGGGTGTTGACAACAAACAAGGTAAACAGAATAATAAGCAAAAGATGGGTGTGGCTGGATGACCACACTTCTGGTAACATGTGGGTGTGGCCTAATGTGCTAATGAGTGGTGCTGTCAGGGGTGTAGCCCAATATGCTAATGAGTTCCTGCTGTTGGGTGTGGCCTATTATGCTAATGAGTTCTTGCTGGGCTTTTTTCTACAAAAAGAGCCCTGATCATTGGGTTTTTATGGTACCTTCTGCATTGCATGCTGCTTTCACTTTCTTTGATCACCGGATTTTATGGTACCCTCGGCATTGCATGCCGCTTTCTTTGATCATCGGGTTTTTATGGTACCTCCTGCATAGATTTATGGCCGTGTTATGGTTGTCCAGGGGTGACTTTGCAGTCAGTGTGGCGTTGCCGCGGGTATTTGAATGGGGTTTTGAGTGGCACCTTTTCCTCATTGTTGAGAAAACGTGGAGTGGATCACAGATGCAGACTCGCCCACTCTTGCTTGGCCTTGCCTACCTCACAAGTTTGCCTGGCCTTTGCCTACCTCACCGCTCTGATCTCTTTGGAGAAGGATGGGTCTCTGGGAAGTCTAGCAAGTCCAATTCCCAAACTAACGATTGCTCCTTTTTTGTATGTGAGCATGCCTGAGTCGAGGATGAGAAATCTGGCATATGTTTTCTCGCCAAGGCTTGATGAATGGACTTAATGACCTAATAAGTGCTTTCTGCTTCCAAATCCTATGATCGATATTTCCCGTTGGTCGTGCGGTGCTTGCTTTATTTCTGCTGCCTGTGGTGGAAAGTGTCTGGTCTGTGTGACGAATGGCATAATTAGGTGCTTTCACTTACACATGGAGCAGCTCATTTTATTAGGTGATGCATAAGGCTTCATTTCTTCTTTGCAACTTTCTAGGCTGAGAGTCCCTGTTCTCCCTGAGTAGGTGAGGAAATTCCAGGGGCATCTTTTGAACACAGTCCATTTCCTTGGGGGCAGAGAGTTTGGAACTCCCTGGTGTAGGGTTGCCAGCTCAGACCTGGCAGCCGGTGAGGGGGATACTGGGTCATTTCCAAGACCTGGAAGTGACATCATCGCATCACTGACATTGGGGGGTGGTGCTCTCGTTTCTGGGCAAAACTCTATGGTTTGTAGCTGATTTTGCCATAGAGTTTCCCCAAAAAACTAGAAGGTCACCTTTCACGACAGTTGGGGTTGGGATTTTCTCCCACTGGCCAGCTGGCCAGTGGCAGGGAAGCACCCCACAAAACCGGGGGCTCCCCCTCCCCTGGTGGGGGTCTGGCAACCCCACTCTTTGGTTTGGTGTAGTGGATAGGAGTCTGGACTCTAATCTGAGAGGGGAGGAGATTGGATTGATACCCCGCCCTTCACTCAGAATCTTAGAGCAGCTTACAAACTCCTTCCCCTTCCCCTCCCCACAACAGACACCCTGTGAGGTAGGCGGGGCTGGGAGAGCTCCTTCCAGAACTGTCCATGAGAGGACAGCTCTGATAGAACTACGGCTTGCCCAAGGTCATCCAGCAGCTGCAAGTAGAGGAGTGGGGAATCAAACCCAGTTCTCCCAGATTGGAGTCTGCGCACTTAACCACTAATTAGTAAGAATTTCCTGACAGTTAAGGAGGTTCCTCAGTGGTAGCCCCACCTACCTCACAGGGTGTCTGTTTTGGAGAGGGGAAGGGAAAGGGGATTGTAAACCCCTCTGAGACTCCTTTGGCTAGTGAAGGGTGGGGTATAAATCCAATCTCTTCTTCTTCTTCTTCTACCTCACAGGGTGTCTGTTGTGGGGTGGGGAATGTTAACTCACTCGCTTAACAAAGTAGTCGGAGAGTGATTCAGCAAGAACACAACTTTATTCTTCAACTCGAACACAACTCCAACACGGATCAACATCTGATAGCCAGAACAGCCTTTACATGGCAGCTGTCCTGCTTTTAAACATTCCCGGCTAATGTAGCCACACCCACTGTACAAATACCAACCAATAAGGTTGTTCACATAAGGACCAATCATGGATGTTCCCACTCAGGGAGCTTGCTAGAAGGTGATTGGTTAGGTGCTTCCTGGGCTAGTAACATGATTGGATGGATTTGGATCCTAGCCCAGGACGAAGCTTAACATTGTACTTCAATTAGATGTTTCACAACATATCATGCATTCAAGGCAGCTTTGAATACACTACAGGGAAGGGAAAGGGGATTGTAAGCCACTCTGAGACTCCTTCGGCTAGTGAAGGGCAAGGTATAAATCCAATCTCTTCTCTTCTTGAGAGGGTACATAATTTTGTCCTTTTCTTCTCCAGCTTGCGATTCCTGGCCATCTCTCATTATTGGCTGAGAGAGGATAGCCACCGTTATAGATACTGCTCTAGCCTCTTCAAATCCAAGTTCTCAAGAACGTTTAGGTTCCATGACCAACTGTCAAGCCAAGGAGAGGGCCTTTTATAATCTCCCGGGCCAGGTGTCCAGACACCATCACATGTTTTGGATCCTGATGTCACCGTAGTGTCTTTAAGGGGAGCAGAACGGATCTTGAGCCAATGAACTTTGCGGAGTGCAGAGCCTTTCTGCTAGTCTTTTCTGTTAAGAAAGGAAGGGGGAGGTAGATCCATAGCTCATCAGTATGACGTTAAAGAGCTCACAAAGTTGCATACTTAAGGGAGATGGATACATCTGCACTGAATTTGCCTGCTACAATGGCCTTACGGTGTAAATTTCTCCATAAATCATAGGATCCATTAACTAGAAAACAGCTTTCTTTGGAGCCAAGGAACTCTTTATTTTTTCAAGGACTAGGATAAATGAGTGAGATGGTTAGGTCTTATTAGATTTTCAGAGTGGAGAAATTTATTATCGGGCCAGGTAAGTAATTGTTGTTGCAATATTGACTGAGCCCATAGGAGATAAGGATCCTGAGTTTGTTTGTTTGCTTTAAAATCAAATAAAGATTTCGGAGAGAAGTGACTGCGTCAATGTTGGGTACGAATCAGGAACTGAACATCGGGACAAGGGAGGCACTGCAATGAGTCATTCTTGTTGACTTCAATTGTTGCTAGCTTCATCGGTCTGGCCCGCTTCATTTTCACTGGCACAGCTAGTAATTCTCTTTTACATTTTAATGCCTTTTAACCTCGCTTAAATACCGCTGCTAAGTACATTTTGGTGTCATTTAGAAGCAGTTTCTATGCAACTGACTCACAATTGGGGAAAAAAAAGAGATTTGTACATTTTGATGGGACTAATTCAGTAGAAGTAAACCGATACTGTTGGGAAACAGAAGCTTATTCTTCTTTGCTCAAAGAGATAATTGAAACAGAAATGTTCAATCGTAACCAGCAGCCTTGTGAAATCTGGTCTAGTCCCTGATAAGGAGAATGAAACAGCTTTTCAGGATCAGACTAGGAATCCATTTCGTTCAATATGCACCCTCAAGTTGCAGCCAGCTTACGACGACCCAAGTAGAAATTTGCAGAGGAACAATTTTCCGAAGGATCCGCATCTCCAACTGGACAGACAGATGCCTGTGGGATTTTCTCCCTGTTGTTTGTTCCCACCAGCTGCTATCCAGAAGTGTCATTTATCATTACCCAGAAGCAAGGATATCCTCCAGGAGGAGGAGGTGGCATCAGCCATAGCAGCAGCAGCTCCAGAGGTAGCAGCTCAGCCGCTTGCTGTTTCGGTAATGCCATTTCATTAAGCAGATCAAGGCAGGGACTGAATCAAAGCAAGAAAGAAATCTATCTTTCAGGCAGGCAGGCACATATGTTTGCCCAAAGTCTTAGGCTGTACGTGACTCCAGATCCTGTTATTTTATTGATATTGACTGCTTTAAACATCTTGTTCCCATGTTTCAGCCCCCAAACCTCCATTTTGATTTTGCTTTTCACTTACCAAGCTCAGAAGAACATAAGAATATAAGAGAAGCCATGTTGGATCAGGCCAGTGGCCCAGCAAGCCCAACACTCTGTGTCACACAGTGGCCAAAACCCAGGTGCCATCAGGAGGTCCACCAGCAGGGCCAGAACTCCAGAAGACCTTCCATTGTTGCCCCCCCAGCACGAAGAAGACAGAGCATCACCACCCCAGACATAAGAACATAAGAGAAGCCATGCTGGATCAGGCCAATGGCCCAGCCGGCCCAACACTCTGTCACACAGTGGCCAAAACCCAGGTGCCAGCAGGAGGTTCACCAGCGGGGCCAGGACTCCAGAAGACCTTCCACTGTTCCCCCCCCCAGCACCAAGAAGACAGAGCATCACCGCCCCAGACATAAGAACATAAGAGAAGCCATGTTGGATCAGGCCAGTGGCCCAGTCGGCCCAACACTCTGTGTCACACAGTGGCCAAATCCAGGTGCCATCAGGAGGTCCACCAGCAGGGTCAGAACTCCACAAGACCTTCCACTGTTGCTCCCCCAGCACCAAGAAGACAAAGCATCACCGCTGTGACATAAGAACATAAGAGAAGCCATGTTGGATCAGGCCAATGGCCCAGCTGGCCCAACACTCTGTCACACAGTGGCCAAAACCCAGGTGCCATCAGGAGGTCCACCAGGGGGGGCAGAACTCCAGAAGACCTTCCACTGTTGCCCCCCAGCACCAAGAAGACAGAGCATCACTGCCCCAGACATAAGAACATAAGAGAAGCCATGTTGGATCAGGCCAGTGGCCCAGCCGGCCCAACACTCTGTGTCACACAGTGACCAAAACCCAAAATTCATTTTAAGGTATTGGCCATCACATACAAAGCCCTTCGTGCCTGGGGCCCCCTTATTCATGGGATGGCCTCTCCTCCTATGCTCTGTAGGGCTGCTGGATTTGGCAGATGAGCAGGTGGGGGATGGAGGTGCACTTACTGGGAGCGGAGAGAGAAGAAGCCGGAAATAAACACGACATGCCTATGTCACCCGGAAGTGATGTAGGCATGACGGGGATGTCAGGGGTGACGCTCTAGCTTGTAGGCAAAACCTCAATGGTAGAATTACCTTCTAACCATAGAGTTTTGATCTAAAACCAGAGGGTCGCTCCCCGACATGCCTACATCACTTTCGGGTGACATAGACATATCACATTTATTTCCGGCTTCTTGCCTGTTGGAGAGGGGGGGTAATTCCCCCCAGTGGCCCGCTGGCTGGTGACGGAGAGGAGCGCTGAAAACCGGGGGATCTCCGACCATACTAGGGGGTCTGGTGGCAACCCTAATGCTCTGCCACAACTTCACTCAAGTCAGCAGGGGCTTCTGCAGGTGCCAACCTGCAAATGGGCAAAATAAACAACAGCTCATACATGTGTCTGCTCCACTTTAGCCCCCCCCCTTTGTGGAACAGCTTGCCCCGGGAGGTCAAGAAGAAGAAGAAGAAGAGATTGGATTTGTACCCCGCCCTTCACTTGGAGTCTCAGAGAGGCTTACAAAATCCTTTCCCTTCCCCTCCTCACAACAGACACCCTGTGAGGTGGGTGGGGCTGAGCTCTGATAGAAACTGCTATTTTTCGAGAACAGCTGTGCCAGAATTATGGCTTGCCCAAGGTCATCCAGCAGGGGCAAGTGGAGGAGTGGGGAATCAAACTCGGTTCTCCCAGATTAGAGTCCGCACACTTACCCACTACACCAAACTGGCTCTCCCACTGTCCTGGCTTTCTGCAAACAATGCAAACCTGAACTCATCAGGAGAGCTTTTCTGCACTGATAATATGGTTGCACTGTACAAGACGGTTCACAAACTTACTTGGCTAAATTATTGAAACTGTGGTCTATACTGCTGCGACAGGGGTCATTTTGTAGAAAAAGTGGTGCAGGAGCTCATTAGCATAACTGATTTGCATATGCCACACCTCCTGAAATCACCGGAAGTGTGTCCGAAGGCTATACTTACTGCTCAGGCTCCAATGGACTGTTTTGGATTGCTAGCTATTGGGGGGGGGCAGAGGAACGTGCAGATCTGTCCTCGCAGAGGAGGGAGAGCTTGTACCTGAATAAAACTTGGTCTTAAAGGTGCCACTGGACTGTTTTGGACCGGGGGAGCTCTGCAACTTACCTGGCTGCTTCTTGCTCTGACTGAGGGCTGCTGGGAGCAGGGGGGGGGGCTTGTTTGCATGTGCCCGCCCCCTGGGCTCTTTACTGCCGGAGCTCCGCTCCTGTGCGCTCCTGCAGGAAATGACCCCTGTGTGTATAGCAGAAGTAGGATCCTAACGCTGAACCAGGATCCTCTAGCTCAAGTAGGATCCTAATGCTAATGTGTCATGTTAATACTTATGCTATGTTTCAGTTAGGGTCCCCCACCACCGGACCACACCCTAGCCACTGACCAGCTTGCCAGTGGGGGGGGGGACTTAGTAGGAGAGAGAGAAAGGCCTGCCTCTGCTTAGCAACCCTGGAATTCCTTATTGGTCTCCCATCTGAATACTAACCAGGGTTTACCCTGCTTTGTTTCCAAGATCTGACAAAATTAGACTAGCCTGGGTCATGCAGGTCAGGGTGTATATTTTATGCATCATGTTTAAATTATGTATGCATGCCATACAGCGTACATACATAATCTTACACGGAGAGGGAAATTCTGATCGCCACTTTGGGGTCAGGAAGCAATTTTTCTCCAGGCCAGTTTGGCCGGAGATCCTGGAGGTTTCTTTGTCATCTTCTGGGCGTGGGTCACTGGGGTGTGTGGAGGGGGAGGTATTTGTGAATCTCCTGCATTGTGCAAGGGGTCGGACTAGATGACGCCGGAGGTCCCTTCCAACTCTACGATTCTACGATAATCCAAGCCGATTCGTAAAACGAATGCTGAAAAACAGTGAAACAAAACCATTAAAATTTTATAGCGAACATTCACTCACTCCTATTTTTCAGTATATTCCCATGTACTAAACTAGCATCTCGGGTCAGTTTCAGAAACAGAGATTCAGGAATCGCTCTCCAGCTTCTTGAAGACGGGATTCTGAAACTGGGAGTTTGAGCCTCTAGACAGCTGCGGAAGTGAATGGCAGCTCGCTTCGGATTGTAGTGAATCTGTCTTCATTGTTCCTCCGTGAACGCCTGAACCCAGTTGCCCCGGTAATGAAGTGAAATGCTGTCTCTCATCTGAAACGGTATTGCTCATCTTCGTTCCCCACTGAAAATGCTGAACAGATTTCTGTGGAGGAAAGGCTGCATGGTCTGGGACTTTTCCGTTTAGAAATGAGAAGACTAAGGAGGAGGGGGGGAACACGGTCGAGGTTGATAAAATTATGCACGGGGTGGAGGGAGTTGAGAAAGGGAAATTCTTCTCCCTCTCCCAAAATATTAGAACTCGAGGGCATCCAATGAAGCCGTTGGGCAGTAGGTTCAGGACAGGAAGATGTTGCCTTGTCAAAAGGTGTCAAAACATTGCCTTGCTCTTCCGGAATCAGAAATCACCAGTGCAGGGCTGTAGCCAGGATTTTGACTGGGGGGGGGGCATTTAAGAAGAAGAAGAAGAAGAGGTTGGATTTATACCCCGCCCTTCACTACCCAAAGGTGTCTCAGAGAGGCTTACAAACTCCTTTCCCTTCCCCTCCCCACAACAGACACCCGGTGAGGTAAAAGAAGAAGAAGAAGAGATTGGATGTACACCCCGCCCTTCACTACCCAAAGGTGTCTCAGAGAGGCTTACAAACTCCTTTCCCTTCCCCTCCCCACAACAGACACCCTGTGAGGTAAAAGAAGAAGAAGAAGAGATTGGATTTACACCCCGCCCTTCACTACCCAAAGGTGTCTCAGGCTGCGGTCACACGGCCAGGAAAATGCGGGGGGGGAAGCGTGGCTGTTTCCCCCGGGGAAAATCAAAGCACGGTTGC
>NW_015160845.1:793438-835785 GCF_001447785.1 Gekko japonicus | reverse complement strand
GAAGAGGGCACAGCAGCATGGCCCAGCCCCCTCCGCCCTGACCGCCCCTCCGCCCAAGCAGACGGCCTACTCTGCCGCCGCCCCCCCTCTTCTGGGCTTCATCGTCTGCCTTGCCCCCTTTCCCCCATCTGTCGCTTCCCGCCTCAAGCCATGCACTCGGTGCTGTCTTCTGGCTGCTCTCCTCTTCTCTGCAGGACGTACGTTGTCTTTTTTTTAAATTAAACATCCGTTTGCGCATGCTCCGTTTGGCGCTTGTGCGCAATCGTGGAGACTCGGAAAAAAAACACCTTTTGGCTAGGGGACATGGGCGGGCGCTGGAACTTCCTCCGGAAACACGGTCATACGCCCGCCCTTGCCCCGCGGTTTCTGGAAACTAGTACCTCCACGGTACTAGTTTTTTACAGCGCTGCTTTGGCGTTTAGCCACGGGTTACCGACGGGAGCTCTACACTTGCCAGATGTTGCCCTGTGATCGCGCCAGGAAACTCCGCCTCTCTTCCGTCTCTGAAGCGTGGCTTATGCTCCGTGTGACCGCAGCCTCAGAGAGGCTTACAAACTCCTTTCCCTTCCCCTCCCCACAACAGACACCCTGTGAGGTAAAAGAAGAAGAAGAAGAGATTGGATTTACACCCCGCCCTTCACTACCCAAAGGAGTCTCAGAGCGGCTTACAAACTCCTTTCCCTTCCCCTCCCCACAACAGACACCCTGTGAGCAATGTTCCCTCTAAGCTGTGGAGTCTTGTGAGCAAAAAATCTACTTTGTGAGCTACTGGCATTAAAGTGGTGAGCGAGTGATGTGGCTCCTGCATCAATCAGTTTCCTCTGGAGCCCTCCTTCCTGAGCTGAGACAAAGATGTGTGAGCTGGAGGCTAGAGAACTGTGAGCTAGCTCACGCTAACTCAACTTAGAGGGAACACTGCCTGTGAGGTAGATGGGGCTGAGAGAGCTCTTGACAGAAACTGCTCTTTTTTCAAGGACAGCCCTTATCAGAACTACGGCTTGCCCAAGGTCATCCAGCCAGGTGCAAGTGGAGGAGTGGGGAATCAAACCCGGTTCTCCCAGAATAGAGTCTGCGCACTTAACCACGACACCAAACTGGCTCTCTTTAAATAAACTGGCTCTCTTTAAATAAGTCGGGGGGGCACTGTGTCAGGAGCGATGAGAGAGTAAAAGTTTTTAAAAAGCAATGAGGAGAGAGAGAAGGCTGGGGCAGGGAGCAGACATGCCCTGTAGCATGCCTCACCTGCAGGCTGTTGCACAGGAGAAAAATAAATTAACCGGCTGCGTGGGAAGTCAGGATGCCCAGGCGGTAAGTCGGGGGGCCTGGCCCCAAGACACCCCACTGTAGCTATGGGCCTGTGTGAGTGTCTATCTCATCCCTGCTTCCTGCCCCGCTCCTGTTTGAGAAGATTCCGCTTCAGTGGCTCCGGCACGGAATTAATAACCAAAGTTTGGCCAGTGCTTCAAGAATCGGAGAAACTTGTTTGCCTCTCACAGCTTGGATTTTGTAAAAAGACATTGGAATAAAAGCTGACAAACAACACATAGAGCAGCCCTGCTAGACCCGGGGCCGCTTACAATTAAACTGGCCGCCTTTCGACCCTTTAATTCATTTCACTCTCCGGATGCGAAAAGGAAGATGAAAGGATCACTTCCATTTGGAGTAAATTTCCTTAACAAGCATTTAATGAGACATGTTCGTATTAAAGGGGGAACAAACATATTTGATGGCTATTAGCCATGGAGATTAAAGAGAGTCAGAGGCAGTCAGCTGCTAAATATCAGGGAGAAGAAGAGGAGGAGGAGGAAGAGATTGGATTTATACCCCGCCCTTCACTCAGACTCTCACAGTGGCTTACAATCTCCTTTCCTTTCCCCTCCCCACAACAGACACCCTGCGAGGCAGGTGGGGCTGAGAGAGCTCTGGCAGAAACTGCTCCTGAGACAACAGCTCTGAACAAACTTGTGACTGATCCAGGGTCACACCAGCAGCTGCATGTGGAGGAGTGGGGAATCAAAGCTGGTTCTCCCAGATTACAGTCCACACTTGTAACCACTACACTAAACTGGCCTCGCCCCCTGTGCCCTGTTGTTGGACCTCCAAGGCAACTGGTTGGCCACTGTAGGGTGGGCAGTTCTGAGTTGGGAGACTCCTGGAGATTGGGAAGGGACCTTAGTAAGGTATAAGGCCATCGAATCTATGCTCCAAAGCCGCCATTTTCTCCAGGGGGACGGATCTATCGGCTGGAGATCAGTTGTAATTAGAAATGTGAAGGCCCGGAAAAAAACCGGAAAAATCCGGGGGGGGGGACCTTTCCCCCCCACACCGTTTTTTTCCCTGAAGCCTTTTTGTTTTTTTCCAAAAAATTGGAAAAATTGAAAAAAGAAAAGAAAAGAAATTGATTATGGGATGTTTTATTTTAACATGATGAATTTTTAACATGAATGATTTTTCAAATCATTTCTACCATATATATATATGGTATCAGATTGATCTAATTTCTGTGCACTGAGGACAAGCAAGTCCTAGGTTACAAACTGAACTCTCCAATGCAAGAACAAGATGCATTTCTTCCTTTAGGAGGTGCGATTGTCAAAAGAAAATAAAAAAGTTTCAGTTTTGTTTTTGCCTGTTGGGTGGGTATTCTGTTTGTAATAATTGTTTGGATACACTATATTTTTAATATGCTAGTTGTGATAATTTCATGCCAAGTAAAAATGTCCATAGTCATATTTTATGTTCCTAAAGTTCCTAAAAAAGATGACTTTCAATCTAGAAAAGACAAAAGAAATGCTAATGTAGCATTTTTTTCAATTTTTCCGAAAACTTCCGGTTTTTTTCCAAAAAAACCTGGGGGAAAAACAGGTTTTTTTCCGAGCTTCAAAATTTCCGGAAATTTTACATCTCTAGTTGTAATACTTGGGCCAGTCGCATATTGTCAACCTAACCTACCTCACAGGGTTGTCGTGAGGAGGAAATGGAGGAGAGGAGAACAACGCAGGCCGCTCTGGGTCCCCACTGGGGAGGAAGGCAGAAAATAAGCAAACAAACCATAGAGCAGGGTGAGGGGAGCCCAGGTTTGTGCCTGGCAGTCAGCCAGAACTCCGGCATTCGATCTCTCCTAGATAACGGCTTGCCTGAAGGAGAGCTTAGCAGACCTTCAGCTCAGCAGTTCTGGGAGGAATCGAGAAACTCCACAACACAGCCTGTCAAGTGCATCCCGACACTTTTCCCCACCAGAATTCAGCCGTCTTTGCTTCTGTCAGAAGGAATTTTTCACAGACTCAGGCTGTTCCTGACACGTTAGTGAAGAAGCTATAATTAGGGAAGCCATCGTAGTTTGAGCAGAGAGGATTGGAAGACAAACTCCCCCCCCCCAATCCAAATCGCTCTGCAATGCAAGGCAAGCCCAGATTCTTTAAAATCCCAGCCTAGGCTTGCATTAGAGCTGGGCGCTTCCCCACAGTACCCTCAGTGGCACCCCCCCCCCATGGTAGTAGGGTTGCCAGACTCCAGTTGGGGCCTGGAGATTTCCCAGTATTACAATTGAGCTCCAACCTACAGAGATCAGTTCCCCTGGAGAAAAGGGCTGCTGGTGAGGGCCAGCTTGGTGTAGTGGTTAGGAATACGGACTTGAGAACCGGGTACGGTTCCCCACTCCTCCACGTGAAGCTGCTGGTGTGACCTTGGGTCAGTCATAAGTTCTTTCACAGCTGTTCTCTTAAGAGCAATGCTCAAAAGAGCTCTCTCAGAAGAAGAAGAAGAGATTGGATTTATACCCCGCCCTTCACTACCCAAGGGAGTCTCAGAGCGGCTTACAAACTCCGTTCCCTTCCCCTCCCCACAACAGACACCCTGTGAGGTAAAAGAAGAAGAGATTGGATTTATACCCCGCCCTTCACTACCCAAAGGAGTCTCAGAGCGGCTTCCAAACTCCTTTCCCTTCCCCTCCCCACAACAGACACCCTGTGAGGTACGTGGGGCTGAGAGAGCTCTGACAGAAACTGCTCTTTTTCAAGGACAGCTCTTATCAGAACTACGGCTTGCCCAAGGTCATCCAGCCATGTGTAAGTGGAGGAGTGGGGGATCAAACCCGGTTCTCCCAGATTAGAGTCCGCGCACTTAACCACAGCACCAAATCTCAGCCCCACATACATCACAGGCAATGCTCCCTCTAAGCTGTGGGGTCTTGTGAGCTACCGGCATTAAAGTTGTGAGCAAGCAATTTGGCTACTGCATAAATGAGTTTACTCTGGAGCCCTCCTTCCTGACAAAAAGACAAAAAAATGCGTGAGCCCGAGGTTAAAATACTGTGAGCTAGCTCACACTAACTCAGCTTAAAGGGAACACTGCTCCCAGGGTGTCTGTTGTGGAAAGGGGAAGGGAAGGAGATTGTAAGCTTCTCTGAGACTCCTGTGGGTCCTGAAGGGTGGGAGGAATGGCAGCAAAGGTGGAGGAGGAGGAGGGGAACCTGGCGAAATGTCAGGTTCTACAATGCCAAGACCATGGCCACACAACCCGGAAAATGTACAGCAACTAATGAACTCTGGCCGTGAAAGCCTTTGACAACTAATTAAATAAGTGATCTTTGTAGTTTGAAAATCAGATGTAATTCCAGGAAATCTCCAGGCCCCCCTTGGAAGTTGGCAAACATATCTCCAGGGGAACTGATCTCTGTTTTCCGGAGATCAGTTGTAATTCCAGGAAATCTCCAGGCCCCCCTTGGAAGTTGGCAAACGTATCTCCAGGAGAACTGATCTCTGTTTTCCAGAGATCAGTTGTAATTCCAGGAAATCTCCAGGCCCCCCTTGGAAGTTGGCATCCCTAGTAATGTGGAAGTGCTCATCCCTCTGTGAGAAACAGTGGCTGATTTCGCACTAGAGCTGCCTCGATGTTGCCCCGCCGTTTGCCCCGATACTACTGGTCAATTTCACACCTGAAGCCGCGGGGCTGCGTTTGATCACGAAACTGCGGGGGAACAGGATCACGAAACTGCGGGGGAAATCAGGCGAAGCCGCGAGTCAAAATGCAGCCCCGCAGCTTCGGGTGTGAAATTGACCAATAGTATCGGGGCAAACGGCGGCGCAACATCGAGGCAACTCTAGTGCGAAATCAGCCAGTCTCTCTGTAACCTCACACAGCCAATACCCAGTCTTCCTTTTATCACAACTCTGTGAAGTTCTGCCGCCTTGAATTGCCGACACACTTCAAACATTGTCCTTAAAAGATGCCCACGTAACCGAGGGAGAGGGGTCAGAAAAACAACTTATCCCTGCCTATTTCGATCAGGCCCAAACAGTGGGGCTGGTCTCTTGAAAATGCCAAGAGGCCGTCTCCGTGTTTGCGAAGAAAGCCGAAAATGTCCTCAAATGCCATTCCTTCAGCCCATGTTTTTGTTACCTGGCCGTGGGGTGGCTCGCCTCGGAAATTGCAGGCCCGACATAATGACTTAAAAACTCTTCTCCCCTCAGGTCGCAAGTTTTCAGGGCTCGCTTCGGAATTGCCGCTCCCGCGTCTCTGGCTTCTCAGCAGCCGTGCGAAAGCCAGATGTCCATCGGTTGCTTTTGAAAGGCTTTTATGAAAATGGGAAATAGTCACAGGACGAGAAGATCTGAAAAGGGAGAGGACAAACAACACGGCGGGGTGCAGACTGGCTGCTGGAAGCTGTGACGAGCGTATCCCACGCATTCTGCCCATGAGGGGGACAGAAGCCATCCCACACAACAAAATGCGTCTCTGTTAAAAATGAAAAAATAAAGAATGGCTGGTCATTCGGATTCCAATGGACACCATGAAAGCAGAGCACTCACGACTAGTGATTCTTGTCACAGGGCTGTTTTTGTAGCAGGTACTCATTTGCATATTAAGCGACACACACCCTAATGTAGCCAATCCTCCAAGAGCTTACAGTAGCTCCTGTAAGAAGAGCTCTGTAAGCTCTTGGAGGATTGGCTACATTAGGGGTGTGACCTAATATGCAAAGGAGTTCCTGCTACAAAAAGAGCCCTGAATAATTTATTTTCTTGACAACTTTTTTTCCTTGGCAGTGCTCCGATGCCAGGGGTTCCCAACATGGTGCCCATGAGCCACCAATTGCAAATTCCCATGGAACGCTCCCTCTAAGCTGTGGAGTCTTGTGAGTGAAAATTCTACTTGGTGAGCTACTGGCGTGAAAGTTGTGAGCGAGCAGTTTGGCGACTGCATAAATTACTTTGCTCTGGAGCCTCCTTCCTGAGCGAAGACAATAATGTGTGAGCCGGAGGCTGAAAAACTGTGAGCTAGTTCACACTAACTCAGCGTAGAGGGAACACTCTTCCCATGTTTACCAACCCAACAAAAGTGTCCATGGGCTCACAGGAACCTCGTGTGGGTCTGAAGCAACAGAACAAAGTTTGAGTCCCGTGGCACCTTTAAGACCAACATTTTATCCTATTCTCTTCTCCTCCATTTGTGTAATTTAAGACCAATATTTTATCCTGGGTATAAGCTTTCGTGAGCATGCACACTTTTTCAGGTACATGAAAGCTTATATGCAGAATTAAACTTTGTTGGTATTGAAGGTGCCGCTGGGCTCAAACTTTGGCCCCTGCCACATGGCAGGGAAAAGACGGGGTGAAGCGCAG
Organism: Gekko japonicus; assembly: GCF_001447785.1. Lineage (NCBI taxonomy): Eukaryota > Metazoa > Chordata > Lepidosauria > Squamata > Gekkonidae > Gekko > Gekko japonicus. Next base: position 829,162 of record NW_015160845.1, on the reverse strand, counting down.
CTTTTAAAAGCCGCGCCAAAAAAGAAACGCTGCGGCGGGATCCCACGGATCCCGGTAGCAGCGCTCCGTTGCTCCCCGGCATGATCAGATGCCGGGGAGGAAGATACTAGTCGGAGGGGGAGGCTGCCAAACTGCGCACGCTCAAGCATGCGCAGTACGGCAGGGAGCCGGGGATATGACGGCGGCAAGACGCGCCGCCGATCCCATGGCCAGGATGAAGCAGACCAACCGGATGAACCACCGAAGGTAGGTGGTTCATCTTTGACACGCTTCATTGGGGGAAGGGCCGGATTGGAGGCGGGAGCGCAACGCCAACCAGATGTGGGCGGGGGATCGCGCCCGTTTGATGCGCTTCCAATCCGGCCCGCTCCCGGCCCAAACTGCCTCGTATGAACGGGGCCTTTGTTCTACAATATACATGGCCCCTTTGCATCCTTTACAAGCATTCTTTACTACTGAGGTTAACTGGTGTGGTTAGTCCAGTTCCCTCTAGTTAGCAGTGCTTAAATAAAGCTACAAGCACAGCAGCGTCACTTTGCCAGATTACTCAGCTTACAAAAGCTACACAGAGCCACATGGCAAGTTTAGAACTCGTTTTTTTTTTAGACATAATGATAGGAAAGATTGGATAGATTACTAACTTACTAGCTGAAGGATGGAGGCAGATGGCGAGAGGCCCATCTGCCTCATGGTGTATGTACCTCTCTTGGTGCGGGCAGGTGGAGAGCAAGTCTTCATCTGCATGGGAGAGATAAGAAGGAAGGGGAAATGGTCCCTGAGAACACAATCTGCATTTCAAAGTGAAAAGTACGCAAACGGAGAGTGATTTCAGCAAAGCGTCCTTTATTCGATCAGGAACAAGACAGCTTTGGCCGGCTCGCAGGCCTGCTTATATTCCCCGAGAAACCGCCACCCAAAACACACACACACCCCACTTCCCTATAGGTTATTTACAGTGGCCGAGAGTCCCATAGGCTCTCGGCCAGGCACCTAGCCCCCTGATTGGAGTGGGCTAGGATCCGCATAGTCCATTGTCTCTTGGAGTGAAGCTCAACGTTTGTCTCTGGACTTATCTGGACTTGTCAGGACTGTTTGTCTCTGGACTTGTCTGGACTTGTCAGGACTGGATACATTACACAAAGAGGACAGTGGAAGAAGAGTAGATACAGGAAGATAGGTCAGTGTGCCTATCTAGCTAGCTAGTCGCTCTTGCCACTCAGGAGGTCTGAGACGGGAGACATCGCCTCTGGAACTTCCAACATTTACAATACTCCTCCCACCTTCTGGCTAGGACAAAAGGACTCCGAGATCTCTGCTTCTACTCCTGTCTGGCAAAGGGAGCTCATACCCCCCCCCCTGCCGAATCTCAATTTCAATAGGATCCATTGTTACTCCTGTGCTTTCTGGGCCTATCCTGTTTTGTCAAGTCTAAAGCAGAAAAAGGCATGGCTGTCAGATCCCCTGTAATCATAGCTGGCAACTTTTGCTCATGGAGACACGTTGCAGAGCCCATAGAGGGGAAATGCATTTGCGAAAAATCCCTGTGGTACGAACAACGGCACAATTTCCAACGATGTGTGGACACGGCCCCCGATATCTCAGTATCGATAGCATCCATTGTTACTCCCGTGCTTCTTGGCATACCCTGTTTTGCCAAGTCCAAAGCAGGAAAATCCATGGCTGTCAACCCCCCCTGCAATTAAAGCTGGAAACTTTCGCTTATGGAGACGTGTTGGAGAGTCTGCGTGGGCCGGGGATGTGGGCATCCCCGTTCAGTTCCGCTGCCTATATTGCCTTCTGCGTAGAAACCAACATGCCCGGGAAATCAGTTCAGAACAGAAGCCCAGAATCTTGGATGTCGCTCTGCTCTCAAGACGGCTTCGTTTCTCTTCAAAGAATTTTTTCCTCGGTTCAAGGATGTATCTGAGAGCATAAAATTGTTAGCTGTAATGGACAGGGTTTCGAACAGCGAAGGCAAACGTGATTGCGGCCTATCAACTGAGATGTGTTGTGCTAAACTGTCAGCTACTGGGGACTGATTTTGCTGTCGCTCGCTCGCTCCTTATTTCTTTAAGCGACTCTTGCTTATTCACGGGAGAGAAAATAAAAATGGTCCCCTGGGTATCCTTAGAGTGAGATGTCTGTCTCTACTGGAAACAAGCGGATGGGGGAAAAAAATGTTCAGGTTCCTCCCCCCTCTTTTTAATTTTTTTTAGTTTCATACCATTTTTCCTCCACGGAACTTGGAGAAGGGCAGGTGGTTCTCTCCTCCCTATCATCCCAACCAGGGGTCATTTCGTAGAAAAAGAGGTGCAGGATCTCATTAGCATAACTCATTAGCGTAACTCATTTGCATATGCCACACCCCCTGACATCACCGGAAGTGTGTCAGAAGGCAACACCCACCGCTCAGGCTCCACTGGACTGTTTTGGATTGGTAGCTATTGGGGGGGGGGGACGTGCAGATCTGCCCTCGCAGAGGAGGGAGAGCTTGTGCCTGAATAAAACTTGGCCTTAAAGGTGCCACTGGACTGTTTTGGATTGCTAGCTATGGGGGGGGGGGACGTGCAGATCTGCCCTCGCAGAGGAGGGAGAGCTTGTGCCTGAATAAAACTTGGCCTTAAAGGTGCCACTGGACTGTTTTGGATTGCTAGCTATGGGGGGGGGGGACGTGCAGATCTGCCCTCGCAGAGGAGGGAGAGCTTGTGCCTGAATAAAACTTGGCCTTAAAGGTGCCACTGGACTGTTTTGGATTGCTAGCTATGGGGGGGGGGGACGTGCAGATCTGCCCTCGCAGAGGAGGGAGAGCTTGTGCCTGAATAAAACTTGGCCTTAAAGGTGCCACTGGACTGTTTTGGACTGGGGGGCTGGGGGGGGGGTCTGCAACTTACCTGGCTGCTTCTTGCTCTGAGTGAGGGCTGCTGGGAGCAGGGGGTGGGGCTTGTTGCATGTGCTCGCCCCTGGGCTCTTTACTGCCGGAGCTCCGCTCCTGTGCGCTCCTGCAGGAAATGACCCCTGATCCCAACAATCCTGTGAGGTAGGCTTACCTGAAAAAATGTCTGACCGAAGGCAGAACAGAGATTTAAAACCAGGCCTCCCCCAGGGCCGACAGCTCTGGTTTGGGAAATGCCTGGAGATTTGGGGGATGGAGCCTGGGGAGGGCGAGGACCAGACAGCAGGTGATGTGAAAAGACCCCTCTGCCTGAGACCCTGGATAGCCGCGGCCAGTCTGAGTAGGTGATGCTGAGCTCGATGGACCAAGGATCTGATTCAGTACAAGGCAGCTTTGTGTGTTCACCAGCCTTTGACCTATGGTTACTTATCTTTTACAAACACCACTAGAACATGGGAAAGAACTTACAAGGCATTTCTGAAACCTTTGGTCAGAGAGCCATGAATTTATTTATTTATTTCTTATTTCAACTTTTACCCCGCCCTCCCTGTCAAGGCAAGCTCAGGGCGGCTTACATAAAACCCAGTAAAAACAATATGCATCACAGTTTAAAATACACAATAAACCATTTAATATGTCAATGGCAATCTAGATGTAGTAAAGTGCATTTAGAACACATTCAGCGGTGCATCCCCTCCAGGTCGCTTCGGCTGGAAAGAGGTCAGCACAGGGCACAGCTGATAAGGTGCTGCTCCTATCTGAACACCTGCCGGAAAAGCTCAGTTTTCAGGGCCCTGCGGAGCTGTCCAAGGTCCTGCTGGGCCCTGATCTCACCAGGGAGCTTGTTCCAATAAGTCGGAGTGATGTTGATCAGAAGAGCATAAAGCTCTCCAGGGCTCATATGGGGAGAGGCGGGATCCACCTTGTCTGTTGTTGTTTCTCCCAGACAGACCTGATGCCTCTTCTGTTGAAGTGCGTCCATCAAAAGTTGGCTGTGACTCTTCAGGATGTGACTCTTCCTTCTTGGGTGGTGTACGGAAGCAGCATATGCTTCTCCTTTCACTTTAGATGATTAATTTGAAACAGACACTTTAAGTGATTTCAGCTCCAGCCCAGTAAACTGTCTTAGCAGAAGACCTTGGAGTTTTGCCTGCTTCTTTAAGAACTCTACAGTCGCAGATAATAATTCCCTGCCAGCCCTTGGGGGGGGGGGGGCGACAGCTTGATATTGGATGTCTTTCTGCAGTTTTTTACTTACTTACTTTCCCAGGCCACGGGGGCCAGGAAGCAGGGAACTCTGTGAATCTCGGGGCATCTGATACTCACTGCTGGGGTGCAGTGAGTAGTGATTTTGTAATCATCTTCAATAAATTTTGTATGATCTTTCAACGTTTGAACTGTGGAACAGCGTTGTTACTGGGTGACTCCCTCCCCTTGTCCAGAGGCGAACCGGAGATTAAAGAGGTGAGCTTTTAAGCATAAACTGCTTGGAATGTTGACAGAGAGAAACAAGTCACTCTTTGCCAGACTGAGACCTTGAGCCCTATCAGGCGTTGGCAGAAGAACCGAGAGAGTGGCTCCCGGTTCACCCAGGTGGTTATCACACAGACACATGAAGCTGCCTTGTACTTGTTGGGGTATGCAAGATCTAGATGCAATGTTCCCACTAAGCTGAGTTAGCGTGAGCTAGCTCACAGTTCTCTAGCCTCCGGCTCACACATCTTTGTCTCAGTTCAGGAAAGAGGGCTCCAGAGCAAACGAATTGACGCAGGAGCCAAATCGCTCGCTCACGACTTTCATGCCAGTCACTCACAAAGTAGAATTTCTGCTCACAAGACTCCACAGCTTAGAGGGAGCATTGGCCTAGAGTGCAGCCTTATGAAGAAGATCTGAAAATCACCCGGGGGGGGGGGCAGCTGCAGGACTGGTAGTTAGCATGGCTAGATTGGGGGCCACCCAAAATTTCAAATTGTGTCCTTGCTGTCCGTTCCTCACCCACGAACCGCCAAAAGACAGAATGGGTTTTCAGGAAACGTCCTGGTAGGCCAAAACGAATGTTCATTTTCCGGGAGCAAACCGAAGCAGTCCATATTTTACTGGAGCTCTCGACTGCAAGAGGCGCGACCGTAGCGACGAGCCTTTTGGGGGCGTCTTGCGAGGGAAGATGTTTTAATTTAAATCAATGAGTTATCGATTCATTTTTCATGCCTACTTATTTTTTCTCTGAGCAGCCAGTGCTCCGCTCCTTTGCATATTTAAACTCTGCCAACAATACTAAGCCAGATCAGTGGTTGGTCAAGGCTAGGTGAGTATTAACTACTCTACCTGGCATCAGTGCTTCAGGCTCTCAGGTGGTTTTTCGTATTACCAATGACTTAATTCTTTTAATTGGATAGAACCTCTAGCATAGCGCCATGCCTAAGGTTGGCAGGACAAGCCTAGCAATCGGCAGGAAGGTTGGGAGCAGGGACTTGGTGGTGGGGGCCAGTGCCACAAGTGTGATGATGTCACTTTGGGGAAACCCAGAAGTGATAATAGTAGCTCTTGGAGTCACAGGAAACTCATAATGGTGGTAGCTCTAGGAATCACAGGAAACTCTATGGTTACCACTGAGCTTACAGTGATTCCTAGAAGTACCACCATCCCTTGTGGTGACACAATCATGCTTTCAGCGCCAGCATCCCTTGTCCCAACTGGGGGCTTGGGAACCCCTAGCCATGCCCTTTCCCCAGCCTCTTGTGGGTAGTTCCATACACCTGACATTGGCCAACTGAGCTCTGAGCAGGAGACAGAGCTGCTAGAGGGGTGAGTGTTTTTTTACTTGCTTTCAGCTGAGGGGATTCAGCTGAGGATATTGTGTGGGAGGACTGTGTTTTGGGAGTGTGTGAAAGTGATTAGAGTTGTTGCAGAGTCCTGTCTTCTTGAGAGAGGGAGAGGAAGGGGCATTGTTTGACTGTGATTGACTGTAATTCAGTATTTAAGAAAGCACCTTGCCAGAGGCATGAGCCGAACGGCAAGCTAAAGGGCTCTTTGCCTGTGGCTCTTCGCCTAGGGACTCTTAGACTAGGGGCTCTGTAAGAAGCCCAAGAAGAGCCAGAAAGCCCTAGGCTCTTTGTCTTCCCTGTAAGGTAAGTTGACTTCGACAAGAAATACCACATAAATACAAAGGGTTTTAAAAGAGGGATTATATTTACTTATTTTAAAAGAATTATGAAGCCAGAATGCCAGCAGGGGGTTGGGGGCTATCCAGTGTTTTGCATGGAGTGTCACATGTATGACTATCTGCCCACTGGACAGAAGTCTTGGGTGTATGCTCGGTGCAAGGAGCTCCTGGTTCTCAGGGAACGTGTGTGCTCCCTTGAGGCCAAGGTGGCTGACCTGGAGAAGCAGAGACAGTCAGCTAGGCACACAGAAAAGACTCTCGGGGACTTGTTAGCTACGTCCCACTCTGGATCTGGCAGCCCCGCTGCTGTCAGGGAGCATGAGGGTCTAGGGGAAACAGGGCACCATGCTGAGGATAAGGGGAATGTGCCCTCAGAAGGGACCTCTTCCCCAGCTGGTGAGCGGCTCTCCTTTTGCACCAAGGAACCATCCCTGAGCAGGGTGGGAGGGGGGCTCTTGGTAGTGGGTGATTCGATCCTTAGGCAGGTAGACAGCTGGGTGGCGAACCCGCGTACTGACCGTATGGTGACTTGCCTGCCTGGTGCGAAGGTAGCGGACATTACGCGTGTTTTAGATAGGCTGGTAGATAGTGCTGGGGAGGAGCCAGTGGTCGTGGTGCATGTCGGCACCAACGATGTGGGGAAATGCAGTCGTGAGGTCCTGGAGGAGAAATTTAGGATGCTGGGCAGGAAACTTAGGTCCAGGACCTCCAAGGTAGCCTTCTCAGAAGTGTTACCTGTTCCACGCGCAGGGCCGGAGAGACAGGCAGAGATCAGGAGTCTCAATGCGTGGATGAGACGATGGTGTAGGGGGGAAGGGTTCAGGTTTGTTAGGCACTGGGATACTTTTTGGAACAAGAGGGAGCTGTACAGGCGAGACGGTCTCCACTTGTCCCGAGAAGGAACCAGGCTGCTGGCACTTAAAATCAAAAAGGTGGCAGAGCAGCTTTTAAACTGAATATTGGGGGAAAGCCGACAGGAGATGAAAAGTCTCTGGTTCGGGTTGGCTCATCTGAGAGAGGTGAGGGGGTACCGGTTGCTTTTCTACAGGGAGGTGGATTGAAATTGTCCACAGAGGCCATGGCTGGTGACATGGACTGCCGGACAACGACTCGAGATAGCAAGAGGAAGGATGCAGGCTTAACTTGTAAGGGAAATTACAGCTGTTTCTATACAAATGCTAGAAGTGTCCGAGGTAAAATCGGGGAGTTGGAGTGCTTGGTGTCGGAGGGAAAAATAGACATTGTGGGTATTTCTGAAACTTGGTGGGATGAGGAAAATCAGTGGGACACAGTGATTCCCGGTTATATATTATATCGGAAGGATAGGGGGGGAAGGGTTGGAGGTGGGGTAGCTCTGTATGTCAGAGAGGGTATAAAGTCTAGAAAGATTGAGAGGCTAAGTGAATTGGATTCGCTTCTGGAAGTTCTATGGGTTGAAATAGGGGGGCCAAAAGGAAACTTAACACTGGGAGTTTGTTATCGCCCACCAGATCAAAAGATAGAGGAGGATTATAAAATGATGAATGCCTTAAAGATAGCAACTAGACAAAAACACTGTGTAATAATAGGTGATTTTAACTACCCACACATTGATTGGGTCAATATGTGTTCTAGCCGGGAAAAAGAGATTGAGTTTCTAGACACTCTAAATGACTGTGCTATGGAGCAGATGGTCACGGAACCTACCAGGGGAGAGGCGATCCTTGATTTGGTCCTAAGTAACACTCAAGACCTGGTGAGAGATGTAAAAGTGATTGCACCGCTTGGAAACAGTGATCATAATGTTGTTGAGTTCATCATTTGTACAAATAGAGAATTGGCCAAAAAGACTCACACAACCATTTTTAACTTTAAAAGGGGTAATTTCTCTGATATGAGGGGACACGTGGGGAGGAAACTGAAAGGAAAAGTAGAAAGGGTCAAAACAATTGGGGAAGCTTGGGATCTATTTAAAACTACGATCCTAGAAGCTCAAAAAATATATATTCCGCAGGTTAGGAAAGGCACAAACAGGTATAGGAAAAAGCCTGCATGGTTAACAAACAGAGTAATGGAGGCTGTAAAAAGTAAAAAGAATTCCTTTAAGCAGTGGAAAGCTAGTCACAGTGAGGCTGATAAAACGGAACACAGGCTATGGCAAATAAAATGCAAGTCTGAGGTCAGGCAGGCAAAAAGGGAATATGAGGAGCATATAGCAAAAAGCCAATGTTGGATCAGGCCAAAGGCCCATCCAGTCCAACACTCTGTATCCCACAGTGGCCAGAAATACCAGTGCCATCAGGAGGTCCACCAGTGGGGCCAGGACATTAGAAGCCCTCCCACTGTTGACCCCCCCCCAAGCACCAAGATGACAGAGCATCACTTGCCCCAGAGTCCCTATCTATACCTTGTGGCTAATAGCCACTGATGGACCTCTGCTCCATATGCTTATCTAATTCCCTTTTGAAGCCGTCCATGCTTGTAGCCGCCACCACTTCCTGTGGCAGTGAATTCCAAGTGTTAATCACTCTTTGGGTGAAGAAGTACTTCCTTTTATCCATTCTAACCCAACCGCTCAGCAGTTTCATTGAGTGCCCATGAGTTCTTGTATTGTGAGAAAGGGAGAAAAGTACCTCTTTCTCTACCTGCTCTTTCCCATGCATAATCTTATAAACCTCAATCATGTCACCCCTCAGTCGCCGTTTCTCCAAGCTAAAGAGCCCTAAGCACCTTAACCTTTCCTCATAGGGAAAGTGTTCCAACCCTTTTATCATTCGAGTTGCCCTTTTCTGCACTTTTCCCAAAGCTATAATATCCTTTTTAAGGTGTGGTGACCAGAATTGCACACAGTATTCCAAATGAGGTCGCACCATTGATTTATATAGGGGCATTATGATATTGGCTGATCTGTTTTCAATACCCTTCCTAATAATCCCCAGCATAGCTTTGGCCTTTTTTATTGCAGTCACACACTGTCTCGACATTTTCAGTGAGTTATCTACTACAACTCCAAGATCTCTCTCTTGATCAGTCTCTGCCAGTTCAGACCCCATCAACGTGTATTTATATTTAGGATTTTTGGCTCCAATGTGCATCACCTTGCACTCGGCCACATTGAACCCCATTTGCCATGTTGACGCCCACTTGCCCTTCCTTGACAGATCCCTTTGGAGTGCCTCACAATCCTCACTGGTTTTCACCACTCTGAACAACTTCATATCATCCGCAAATTTAGCCACTTCACTGCTTACTCCCAACTCCAAATCATTAATGGACAAGTTAAAAAGCAGTGGACCAAGTACTGATCCCTGTACGGCTACAAGTATTGATAAAGTTCCTCATCAAAGGCTCCTAAGTAAGCTCAAAAATCATGGGATAGAAGGACAAGTCCTTTTATGCATCAAAAACCGGCTAATCAATAGAAACTAGAGAGTGAGTATAAATGGGCAATTTTCTCAGTGGAGGGTGGTAAGCAGTGGGGTACCGCAGGTACTTGCATCGGTATGCACCCGTGTTGGCTCCCTGTAGCGCTCGAACTTTGCCTCCACTTTGCACGATGAATCCGATGCGCAAAGCATCACTCTAAGCCCAGGCCAGTGTCTCCATCTTCCTCTCCAGCGTCTTTCTCTTCTCCTCGCTTCCCGTTCAGTTCGGGGATGTGTAAGCGCGCCAGCTGTAATAAAGTTAATTTGTAGTTAATGAAGGCCGTGGGGCTTTTTGATCTACAGCGGCAGCGACACCCGTCCCGGCTTGTATGAATCAGTGATTTGGATCCTCGGAACGAGTTCTGTTCTGAATAATGGATGGAGCTCATTTGTTCCTGGCAGGCGAAATAGGGGCTGTCCCACGGCAGTCGGGGGGGGGGGAAGTGCTGATGCATCACAGAGTCTGCCTTGAAGAATTGCTGATGGGCAGCCGTGGAGTAGGAAAGGGCTGTGTCTTTTTGAGGTAAGCAGACTGTTCCGGGAAGCAGATGCCTGAGGGCCAAACTAAGCATAGCACAGGGCTGCCAGCAATGCTCCCTCTAAGCTGTGGAGTCCTGTGAGCATGAATTTTACTTGGTGAGCTCCTGGCATTAAAGTTGTGAGCCAGCAATTTGGCTGCGGCATAAATCAGTTTGGTCTGGAGCCCTCCTTCCCGACAAAAATGTGTGAGCTGGAGGCTAAAAAACTGTGAGCTAGCTCACACTAACTCAGCTTAGAGGGAACACTGGCTGCCAGCCTCCAGGCAGCACCTGGAGATCTCCAGCTATTCAGATGATCTCCAGGCGACCCAGATCAGGTGACTTTGGAGAAAATGGCTGTTTTTGAGGGTGGACTGCATGGCATTGTCCTCTGCAGAGGCGGCTTCCTTCCTTAAAGCACACCCTCCCCAGGCTCCACCCCCCAAATCCAAATCCAGAGCTGGCAAACTTAGGCTGTTATGGCATCCCCGGGCCTGACCCATGAACGCCAGTGCCATTTTAGAGCTGAAGTTGGCCACTGAAAAAAGACGCAAGGGCCCCCTCAGAGAGCCAGTTTGGTGTAGTGGTTAAAGTGCGTGGACTCTGATCTGGGAGAACCGGGTCTGATCCCCCACTCCTCCACTTGCAGCTGCTGGGTGACCTTGGGCAAGCCATAGTTCTCTCGGAGCTGTCCTTGAAAAAAGAGCAGTTTCTGTCAGAGCTCTCTCAGCCCCACCCACCTCACAGGGTGTCTGTTGTGGGGAGGGGAAAGGAAAGGAGTTTGAAAGGCACTTTGAGACTCCTTTGGGCAGTGAAGGGCGGGGTATAAATCCAATCTCTTCTTCTTCTTTTACCTCACAGGGTGTCTGTGGTGGGGAGGGGAAGGGAAAGGAGTTTGTCAGCCACTCTGAGACTCCTTTGGGTAGTGAAGGGCGGGGTATGAATCCTTCTTATTATTATTATTTTCATCAGGATGATCAGGTCCACAGCACTGCAGGACCAGGCGTCTCCTTGCGAAATTCTCTACTGCTGAAAGAGTCATGGGGGGCTGTTTTGGCACTAGAAAAGGTGTGCGGGGAGGGAGAACAAGACTGCCTGGTGCCTCTGCGGACCTGATCAGGAACAGGCCGTCACGACATTTTTAAGTGACTGCGTTCAACCCTAAAGCAGAGTCAGTGTAAAAGAGATCCCCGGTTCAGGGTGGGTGATCCTCCACTTTGTGGGCTCTTGCCCGCTGCCAGCCAGGTGGCCAGCAGGAGGGAATCGCCCCCCCCCCGAGCAAGATCTGGTGATGTGCTGATGTCACCTGGGAGTAGGGTTGCCGGGTCTTATCTGGCCTCTGGTGTGTGTGTGGGGGGTCCCAGTCCTTGCCCTGGAGTTCCTTGGCATGAGTGCAAAGCGCATGCACCACAATGATGTCACCCAGAAGTGACATCATCACACAGGGCACGTTTAAGGAGACACTCTATCATTTAAGGGAAAACTCTATGGTTTTTCCTTAAACTATCGCCCCGCCCCCTGGAATGTGCTGTGTGCAATGACGTCACCTCCGGGTGACGTCATTGCACCGGGTGCACTACGACGAACAGGGCACTTTGGGGGCGGGGGTTTCCCCCGCCGGCCAAATCTGGGCCAGCAGATCTGGGGGCCCAAAAGTGGGCAAACCCCTGCCCATGTTGGCAGCCCTACCTGGAAGTGATGTAGGCACGTCAGTGATGTCAGGGGGGGTGACACTCTGGTTTTTGGGCAAAACTCTATGGTTTGAGATTACCAGAGTGTCGCCTCCAGCTCCCAGAGCATCCCCCCCATGCCCCTGCTGACATCTTGAAGAGTCAGTGTCCAAGGATTGGACCCCATAGATGTCGTAAGATGTAGTTTGGCCCTAAGCAACACAGAAGCCTGCAAGTTTAGAGGCTCCAGGATTTGGCCAATGCACAGCACCTGATTGAGACTTTTATCACCACTTCCTTATGCAGGCAGCTGTACTCAAAACTGGTGCATTTCCCCTGAGGCTATAAGGCGTGCCAGCATCTTTCCCTGGCAGAACTTCCAAATGAACTAAAGTATAGCTTGCAAGGATGCTGGACTGCCTTTGGAAGGGAGCCCCAGTCTGTGCCTTGTGTGTTGGGGGGGTGAACGCCACAATAGTCATGCAGACTTGAAATTGGTTTATGCAGCATGTGGTGTTGCCAACTCAAGTTTGGGAAATTCCTGGATATTTGGGGATGGAGCCTGGGGAGGGCAGGGTTTGGGGAGGGGAGGGACCTCAGTGAGCTACAATGCCATAGAGCCCACTCTCCAAACTAGCCCTTTTCTCCAGGGGAACTGATCCCTGTAGTCTAGAGACCAGCTATAATTCCAGATTTCCAGTCTCCACCTGGAGGTTGACAACACCAGGGCTATTTTGGGGCAGAAACGCACAGGAACGGAGTTCCGGCTGGCTCCTGAGTTGGCCACGCCCAGCAGGAACTCATTAGCATAATAGGCCACACCCAACAGCAGAAACTCATTGGGATTGGCTACATTAGGGGTGTGTGGCCTAACATGCAAAGGAGTTCCTGCTATAAAAAAAGGCCCTGGGTTTTGACCACAAACAAGGTAAACAGAATAAGAAGCAAAAGGTGAATGTGGCTGGATGACCACACTTCTGGTAACATGAGGGTGTGGCCTAATATGCTAATGAGTTTCTGCTTTTAGGTGTGGCCTATTATGCTAATGAGTTCCTGCTGGACTTCTTCTACAAAAAGAGCCCTGGACAACCCCTACTGAATATAAGTTCCCTTACTGAAAAGGTGGGTGTGCATTGGCTGTCTGGCCATTGAGGAGAGAGGCAGCAGCTTCATCCCACCCCTGGGATGACATTATTGGGTTCTGGAATGATGAATGATGAACAACCCAATGAGAATCGCTGATCCAAAAGAAGCATTGACATCAATGAGAGTTCTTTGATCATGAAACCGGCTGAGCTCATTGGAAACACTGACTATGTAATGCAAACTGTGAGCTTAACAATAAGTTGGGTTTTCAGCAAGTTTTGATTCCAAACAAACGGAATCTCGACTGACAACAACTTGGGATTAGTTTGAGACACATCTCAACTCTATGGGAACCTGTTTCAAAAAATAAGTATAAAGACAATAGTTGTGAGAGTCTGACCCACAAATCTCCGGATTATATAACGACGTTTCAAAATTGGATCTTCAGGAGATATTTTTGTTGTTGTTCAGTTGCACAGTTGAGTCCGACTCTTCGCGACCCCATGGACCAGATCCCGCCAGGCCTTCCTGTTTTCCGCCGTCCTCTGAAGTTTGCTCAATTTCATGTTCGTTGCATCGATGACACTGTCTAACCATCTCATCCTTTGCCGTCCCCATCCTCTTTGACCTTCAGTCTTTCCCAGCATCAGGGTCTTCTCCAGTGAGTGCTCCCTTCTCATTGGGTGGCCAAAGTATTTGAGCTTCAGTTTCATTATCTGGCCTTCCAGGGAACAGTCAGGGTTGATTTCTTTGAGGATTGACTGATTTGATCTTCTTGCAGTCCAAGGGACTCTCTAGAGTCTCCTCCAGCACCATAGTTCAAAAGAATCTATTCTTTGGCGCTCGGCCTTCCTTATAGTCCAACTCTCGCAGACATACATGACTACTGGGAATACCATTGCTTTGATGTCTCTACTTTTTATCATGCTGTTATTAGAGTAGTACAAAAGCTCTCTGTTTCATAAAGTGCTTGACAACAAGTCATAAGGAATACGACATCCAGATGCGATGCTGATCTCGGTAAATGTTCAGGCTCAAATATGCTGCTAAGCTTCTAATGGATCCTGGGCGTCTGTAATACATAGGAAGCTTTTTCTTTGCAAGTCTTGGTGACTGCTTGATTTGTGGGTCAGACTCTCACGACTATTGTCGTTATACTTATTTTCTGATTGGGTTGTGTTTGCCCATATGTATCTTGTAACCTGTTTCAAAAGCCATTTTTACCATAGAGTTTTTGCCCAAATACCAGAGCATTGTCAGGACATCGAAATGTGATAAAGTCACTTCCGGTAAACTCTGGAAGCGATGTCGCCACATCACCAGCAACATAGCCTGGGACTCCCTGCCGCTCCTGGTAAGTTCCCACCACCACCTGCTGGATGGTAGCAGGAAACAGGCAATTCTGAGGCTGCGGACAGACTAGCTATTTGATCTGATGTCGCCACTGTTGCCTTGTGGATTTAAAATGCACATTCAGACAGCAACACCTATGTCCCGTTCCCTAGTTGTCCGCCACCTATCATCACCCTCTCCGAATCATATTTATTTGATACCTGGGAAAGTCCGGTCTTTATGGTGGAGCCGGCTTCACCCTACATTTCTGGATGTATGAATTCTCCGGTTGTGATATCAAGCCGTATGGGAAGTCTGAACCTTCCCTTCCATTTTCGCACCCTTTTTTTTAAAAGCAGTTAGTGATGTGCACGATGTGTCTCTTGCTCAGGGTAAAAGAGGAGAGCACAAAAGTGGGCTTGAAGCTCAACATCAAAAAAACTAAGATCATGGCATCCGGCCCCATCACTCCTTGGCAAATAGAAGGGGAAGTCGTGGAAGTAGTGACAGACTTCAGGTTCCTGGGATCCCAGATCACCACAGACTGTGACAGCAGCCATGAAATTAAAAGACGCCTGCTCCTTGGGAGGAAAGCGATGGTGAACCTAAACAGCATGATAAAAAGTAGAGACATCACCCTGCCAACAAAAGTCCGCATGGTCAAAGCAATTGTATTCCCAGTAGTCATGTATGGCTGCGAGAGTTGGACTATAAGGAAGGCCGAGCGCCGAAGAATAGATTCTTTTGAACTATGGTGTTGGAGAAGGCTCTTGAGAGTCCCTTGGACTGCAAGAAGATCAAATCAGTCAATCCTCAAAGAAATCAACCCTGACTGTTCCCTGGAAGGCCAGATAATGAAACTGAAGCTCAAATACTTTGGCCACCAAATGAGAAGGGAGCACTTACTGGAGAAGACCCTGATGCTGGGAAAGATTGAAGGTCAAAGAAGATGGGGACGGCAAAGGATGAGATGGTTAGACAGTGTCATAGATGCAACGAACATGAAATGGAGCAAACTTCAAAGGATGGCACAAGACAGGAGGACCTGGCGGGAGCTGGTCCATGGGGTCGCGAAGAGTCGGACTTGACTGTGCGACTGAACAATAACATAAGTGCCCCTCTGATCGCAGAGCTTCTGCACATGCCTGAGCAACAAATATTTCTGCTTCCTCCTTTGAACACATGCTTTTGTGCATGCACAGACTACCAGTTTTTTAAAAGTCACCCAACCACCTGCCCCATGGCTGCCGTGCAGCACGAATCTGGACAGGCAACCACAGGGTGAGCATGCAGTAAAGGAGGTTATGGGTGGATGTTTGATTGAAATTCTCTGGCACAGAAAACCTGGACCAAATTAGAGGCATGGTCAGAACTCAGAAAGCACGCTGTCTGACCGCAGCTTAAGTGAAATTGATGGGCAGTCGATTCAGGATGAACAAAAGGAAATACTTCTTTACACAGAGAGTGATTAAAATGTGGAATTCGATGCCAGAGGATGTAGTGATGGCCACATGCATAGACACCTTTAAAAGGGGATTAGACAGATTAATGGATGATAGGTCTACCAGTGCCTACTAGCCACACTGACTAAAGGAAACCTCCACCTTCAGACACAGTCAGCCTCTGAATACCAGCACTGGAGGCAACATCAGAGAAAGGCAACCTCCATACCCTGTTGTTGTCCTCCAGAGAAACTGGTTGGCTATTTTGTGAGACAGGATGCTGGACTAGATGGACCACTGCTCTGATCCAGCAGGTCTCTTCTGATGTTCTTATGAAGGCCTCGGCCTCCATGCCCTGTTGTTGTCCCTCCAGAGAAACTGGTTGGCTACTGTGTGAGACAGGGTGCTGGACTAGATGGACCACTACTCTGATCCAGCAGGACTCTTCTGATGTTCTTATGAAGGCCTCGGCCTCCATGCCCTGTTGTTGGCCCTCCACAGAAACTGGTTGGCTACTGTGTGAGACAGGATGCTGGACTAGATGGACCACTGCTCTGATCCAGCAGGTCTCTTCTGATGTTCTTATGAAGGCCTCGGCCTCCATGCCCTGTTGTTGGCCCTCCAGAGAAACTGGTTGGCTACTGTGTGAGACAGGATGCTGGACTAGATGGACCAGTGGTCTGATCCAGCAGGTCTCTTCGTATATTCGTATGTTGCATACCACTCCAAATCATACCTCTCACATCCATCCACATGAACACAAGATGTCTTTAAAAAAAATAACAACAACATTTTATTAGGATATAGTAAACATAGTCAAATATAGATCACAAACTTTTATACCAATACATCCTACCCTCCTCCCTTTCGCCACCCCCGTGCGGCTTCCCACAGTGCTCCAACCTCCTGCTCACTTCTTAAATCCTCTTCCTCACATTTTCATTACATATATATCTATAGGTAACTTATCCTTCCCTATTTTGGTTTTACATCTTATTCTATTTTTAATATCTGCTAACTTTCAATAATTCTCAAAGCTAAATAAACCATCCCTTACATCCCAATTCTTTCCCAAATAGTCTTTAAAATCTTTCCAATCTGCAAAAAAGTCATCTGCTTCCAAATTGTTAAGTTTCCTTGTCAATTTGTCCATTTCAACCATAAAAAGTAATTTCTTAATCCAATCTCCAACTTCAGGCACTTTATCCTGTTTCCAACATTGAGCATAAGTCATTCTGGCCGTTGTAATCATATACCATATCAATGTCCTTTTTGCCATATTGACTTCTTCCATTTTAAGTCCCAAAAGTAAAATTTCTGGTTCTTTCTTAAATTTACATTTCACAATTTTTTCCATTTCAGCATGTATTTCAGTCCAAAATGCTTTTGCTTTTTCACAAGTCCACCACATATGATAAAACAAGTCCTCTACCTTTTTACACTTCCAATGAACACAAGATGTCTTCACTTCTTGGTGTCACCTGCATCCTCCCGATTGTTCCACTTGTTTCGGTTGATTTGCTGTGATTCGGCTAAAGTGCTAGTGGAGTCTTAGTTCACAATAACAGTGGGTGTGGATGACAGGCTGAGTCAGCCACTTCAGCGATCGCTCATGCATCGAAGAGCCATTAAGCAGATTCTGAAGATGGGATTCATAATAGCAAAATAGGAGCTCTAGTTGGTGTAGTAGATTACTTTACTAGATTAATACTGCTTGGATAATCACAAGCTAGAGACCAATTCCATGGCAGGTCTATCTCCATACTTCACCTTTTGTGAGCTTCCAAATATATCTGGAACACACAAAGGTGCCTTATACTGAATAAGACCTTCTAGTCCACCGGGGTCTGTATTGTCTACTCCGTCTGGCGGTGGCTCTCCTAGGTGTCAGGCTGAGGTCTTTCACATCACCTGCTACCTGGTCCTTTTTAACTGGAGAGGCCGGGGATTGAACCTGGGACCTTCTGCATGCCAAGCAGATGCTCTCCCACTGAGCCACAGCCCCTCTCTCCCTCTTGCCAGAGTCAGACTTGGATCTGCACATCTTTGTGCAATAGCCAGTCATAAACCGCCTTGATTTCCTGTGTGGCCAAGAGAATCCAGGAGGTGAATGGCTGCTGGTGGTGCAAAGTGTCGTTAAAGCTCAGCAGGGTTATGACGACCCCGTAGGGCAGGGGCGTCACACGTAAGGCCCAGGGGCCGGAACTGGCCCTTCCAGGGTTCTTCTGCAGCCCGTGAGCAACTGATGCAAGGGAGGGAATGCTGGGGGTGGGTGGGTGGAGCCATTCCGTTGTGGCTTCAGCAAAACGGAACAACCTCGTCTGCAGCAGCCAAGTATTGTGGGAGCATCTGCCCAGCGTTGCACTGCTGCCTCTCCAGTCTTCCTCTGTGGGTTTTCCTTTGCACCCCCCACCCAGCCCATGGGTCCTTGCACTGAGGACACACCAACTCAGAGCTTACCAGTTGCTGTCCTTCATACAGTCTCTATGTCCGGTACCTGGCATTACATTTTATGGCACACATGGCCCGGCCTGACAAAGTGTCATTTATGTCCGATCTGGCCCACATAACAAATGAGTTTGACACCTCTGCTGTAGGGTTCTCAAGCCAAGAGATGAACAGAGGTGGTTTGCCATTGTCTGCCTCTACCTAACAACCCTGAATTCCCTTAGCAGTCTCCTATCCAAGTATTAACCGGTACCAGCCCTGCTAAGCTTTCAAGATCTGACAGTATCAGACTAGCCTGGGAGCACAAAAACCGACAACACATGGGTTTAGTCTTGATGGGAGATGTCCAGGATTGAACCGGGGACCTTCTGCATCTAAAGCAGATGCTTTCCTACTGTGCCACGGCCTCACCCCATTAATCCAGTCTCCAAAAGGCTGGCTGAGGAAGAGCTGCCCCGTGGGCATCTCCCACATGGTATGTCACCAAGAACGAGCAAGGCTTTGGCACTTCGGAGGCCAATGGGGATAATTGGACTTCAGGGCCAGAGAAAATACCTCTGTGGCCTCTAGGCATCGAGCATTATGCAACCCGAGAAGCATTAGCAGGGGACACATTAGAACATTTATCCAAATCACTTGGTTCAACCCAGTCAGATTTGTTTTGCTCAATCGTGGCCAACTTGTCTCCTCCTTTCAGTCTGTGTCCCACAAAGCTTTTGTCTATAATTCCCAGTTTAGACCCTTTTGGTGGACAAAGTGGAACCAGCAATGGAAAAGCTGTTTGGATCTAGCCCACTGTTCAATGTGCCAAACCTAATAATCAGGGCTTTTTTTGTAGAAAAAGCCAGGCAGGAACTCATTGGCATAATAGGTCACACCCAACTGCAGAAACTCATTAGCATATTAGGGCACACCCCTGATAGCACAGGTCATTGGCATATTAGGTCACACCCCCATGTTACCAGAAGTGTGGTCATCCAGCCACACCCACCTTTTGCTTCTTATTCTGTTTACTTTGTTGTCAAAACCCTGGGCTTTTTTTGTAGCAGGAACTTATTTGCATGTTAGGCCACATACCCCTAATGTAGCCAATCCTAATGAGTTTCTGCTGTTAGGTGTGGCCTGTTATGCTAATGAGTTCCTGCTGGGCGTGGCCAACTCAGGAGCCAGCCGGAAGTCAGTTCCTGTGCGTTCCTGCCCAAAAATAGCCCTGCTAATAATTAATAATAACTAATTAATAACAAGTAATTGTCATATTACATTGTGTGTGCAATAGCCAGGACATCCTAAGATTGTCTGGCAGCCAGAGTTTCTAGCTCTTTTAGCATTATGCACCACTAGGTGGCGAGCTAGACTAGTTTTTAAGGCAAGAGACTAGTTTCAGAGGTGGTTTGCCATTGCCTGCCTCTGCGTCACAACCATGGCATTCCTTGGAGGTCTCCCTTCCAAATGCTAGCCAAGGCCGACCCTGCTTAGCTTCCGAGATCTCACGGGATTGGGCTAGCCTGATCACTAAACACAGTACAACAATGAGCTATCTCTGGAAATGATAATTCTTCTGGCTTCTCACTATGGACAGTTCCGTGGGCCATGAGGGTAAAGGGCAAGAGTAACTCAGCACATACCTAGCTGACAGGGACGTGTTCCCACCAGCAGAACAAGCAGATGTTCCTGCCCAAGAGGATCATCCCAACAGGCATTTCTGTGCACAGTGGTCCCACCTTCTGCCAGTCACTGCACTACTGGAGGGGCTCACAAAGAAGGAGAAGAAGAGATTGGGTTTATACCCCGCCCTTCACTACCTGAAGGAGCCTCAGAGCAGTTTACAATCCCTTTCCCTTCCCCTCCCCAGAACAGACACCCTGTGAGGTAGGCGGGGCTGAGAGAGCTCTCTTGAGGACTGCTTCCCAGAGAACAGCTCTGAAAGAACTTGTGACTGACCTAAGGTCACACCAGCGGCTGCATGTGGAAGAGTAGGAAATCACACCCAGGTCTCCCAATTTAGAGTCCGCACTCCTAACCAGTGCTCCCTGTAAGCTGTGGAATCCTGTGAGCAAGAATTCTACTTTGTGAGCGACTGGCGTTAAAGTTGTGAGCGAGGCGATTTGGCGACTGCATCGATTACTTTGCTCTGGAGCCCTCCTTCCTGAGCTGAGACAAAAATGTGCGTGAGCTGGAGGCTAAAAAACTGAGCTAGCTCACACTAACTCAGCTTAGAGGGAGCCCTGCTCCTAACCACTACACCACAGTGGCTCTTTTGATTCCATACAGAGGCTGTGATCACATGCAGAATTAGCCCTGCCATAGGCGTGAGTGCTGGGTGGATTTAAAGGGTGCAATCAGACACGGACATCTGGGAAGTGCCCCGCACCCATCGGCAACCCGTTTTGCTCCACCGCAGAAGTGGAGTAAAAAGACACCGAGGAAAATCCGGTAGTAAACGGGTTGCGACAGGCCACAGACAGAGTTTCCCGTGTCTGATCATTCCAGCGGGATCTCAAGGTGTCCGGATGGTCTGATCGGGCCATCCCGACTCCGTGCCGTTGTTTTTTTCCCCTTCGCAGGATGCACATCATCGCAAACTCCATAGGGAGCCCTCGGTGCGAAGATGCGATTCATCAATTCCTTGTTTAAGCGCATCGGAAACAAACAGCAACCACCACCACCCCGACTCACCCGCAGTTGCGTCTGATCATGCAGTGGCGAGCTGAGCCCCCAGCTTCCTAGGACTGTGTAATGTATCTAAACCCGACTGCGTGCGAGGCGAGTTCTCCACGCGGTCATGCGAAGCCGCCAACCTTCGCTCCGGGGGACAATGGCCCGAGCGGATCCTAGCCCACCTCAACCAGACGGCTAGGATCTTGGTCAGGATCTATGGAACTCTCGGCCACTGTATATAGCCTATCACTGAGTGGGGTGTGTGTTCTGGTAGTGGGTTTACTGAGCACATAAGCCGGCCTGCGAGCCGGAGTTTCTCGTCTTTCTCTGTGCCAACAATAAAGGATGAGAGCTGAGATCACTTGCCAGCCTCAGTACTTTTCAGACTGTGTGATCACGCAACTGCGAGGTCAAATGCCTCCGGAGGAAATAGCCTTGCTTCCCCCCCCCCCCCGGCTTCATCTCGTATGTGTGATCACACTAAGAGATTCAGGTCCTCTGTGCTCACCATTACAGTCGCTTTATCCCTGGGCCTATCGGGCAGGAGCCAGAGCAAATGTTTTGCTTGAAATCTGAAATTTGGGCCCTACAGGCTGGGTGGCAGGGGAATTAGAGGCCGAGGCTGTGCTTCTGCCTGCCAGTCGGCAGCACTGAATCACGGCCACGGAGATCAGCGGGCGACAAGAATACAGAGCAGACCTGAGCTGCAGGTAGCTTATAGTTCTAGAGAGCTGGAACGGGTAAGATAGCAGGATTACATCCCATGAGGCGCAGGTGTCTTGGATGTTTCTTGATACCTGCAGTGTTTCAAAAACCAGAAAATCTGTTTGAAAAGGAAATGAGCAGGACAAAAGGGACCTGGAATGGTTTCTTATCATGCCGACTTCAGAGCTTTATGGGGGGAGGGGGGATTATCAGTCAATAGTTCCGCTTTCAGCCGAGGGTCTCCACGATTGCCCCGCACGTGTAGGAATATTCCCCAGCGACTCAGACAGGTTAATGATCACTAGTAAAATCCAATTTTGGAAAGCGTCGAGGTTCGTAAAATCAGATTTGGGCCTTGAAATTGGAATCGTTTCCGTCAGAGCCGCACCTCTGGGTACCGATCAGACAGATGGAGCGAAGTCAATTGATTTCCTATGTCTCGAAAAGTCGCGTTTCTCTAGCTATCAATTCTGATGTCAAGTGAGGAATATAGATAAAGAAAAAAACTTGATAAGTTAGACTTTCAACCCAATTCAAAAAAGGGCTATCATCAAGACAAAATTAGTGACTGCCTTTTAGCTATGTTTTTGAGTTCTCAAGCATAGCAAGAAAATAAAGGCATTAACTGTGTCCTTAAGAATATACAGAGTGCAGTAAAATCATGCACCTTTATTTATTTATTTATTTATTCATTCAAATTTATAGTCTGCTGTCCTGCGAACGGGCTCAGGGCGAATCACAGCAATAGTTAGGCCATTCGGCGCATGAAACTTAACAAATAGTTAGACAAAAACATTAAAACAGCATTTAAAAACTTATTTGCATATGCCACACCCCCTGACATCACTGGAAGTGTGTCAGAAGGCAACACCCACCACTCAGGCTCCACTGGACTCCTTTGGATTGCTAGCTATTGGGGGGGGGAGGAATGTGCAGATCTGTCCTCGTAGAGGAGGGAGAGCTCGTACCTGAATAAAACTTCGTCTTAAAGGTGCCACTGGACTGTTTTGGGCCGGGGGGCTCTGCAACTTACCTGGCTGCTTCTTGCTCTGACTGAGGGCTGCTGGGAGCAGGGGGCGGGGCTTGTTGCATGTGCCCGCCCCCTGGGCTCTTTACTGCCGGAGCTCCGCTCCTGTGCGCTCCCGCAGGAAATGACCCCTGATCCCAACAATCCCATGATGTAGGCTTGCCTGAAAAAATGTCTGACTGAAGGTCAGAGAAACATCAGCCAGAACAGAGATTTAAAACCAGGCCTCCCCCAGGGTCGAAAGCTCTGGTTTGGGAAATGCCTGGAGATTTGGGGGATGGAGCCTGGGGAGGGCGAGGACCAGACAGCAGGTGATGTGAAAAGACCCCTCTGCCTGAGACCCTGGAGAGCCGCTGCATAACTCACTAGCATAACATATTTGCATATGCCACACCCCCTGACCTCACCAGAAGTGTGTCAAAAGGCAACACCCACCTTTACCTGAATAAAACTTGGTCTTAAAGGTGCCACTGGACTCTTTTGGATCAGGGGGTTGGGAGGGGGGCTCTGCAACTTACCTGCCTGCTTCTTGCTCTGGCTGAGGGCTGCTGGGAGCAGGGGGTGGGGCTTGTTGCATGTGCCCACCCCCTGGGCTCTTTACTGCCAGAGCTCCGCTCCTGTGCGCTCCGGCATGAAATGACCCCTGGTGATGTCTGAAGATCAGTTATAATTCTGGGAGACCGCCAGGGCCCACCTGGAGGTTGCAAAAAAAGAAAGAAAACGCTAAGGGAAAACCATCAACAGCATGAATGTATTCTGTACTAAGACAAAAACAAATTTATTAAGCAATAGTCTGTGTCGTGTTATTTCCATTTCACACTAATGCGTTAATTCTGTATTGAGGTTGGTGGTCACAACCCAACGGTTGCTGCTTACAATGTTAGTTTGCTCCCAGGCACTACTTCACAACGATAATAGCTTTTGAACAGGACGCAATACTTATGTATGGATATTACACTACGACATGCAGAAAGTGTCCCTAGACCTCCTGTCGCAAAATGATGTCGCTGATATAAGGTGGAAATTTCCTATGCAGCCGTGGGCAGCCGTATGTGTTTCCCAGGTATGCCCGCATTTCAGTCTGTCTTTCTCTCAGATCAAAGTGCCTGGGTGTACAGCTTGGAACGGAATGTCACAGAATATATTCATAGAATCATTGCAGACCGACCATTCTCAACGTGTGCAGAATCTTGAGGTTCTCAAAACTAACTGGAGCCCCACGCCGTGTTTGGAACCAGATTTGACAGAAGATGTTCACAAAATTATTGCAGACCAGCAGTTCTCAGGTAAGCTGTGTTCTTAGAACTGCAGCATGATGATCCGAACCTTGATCTCCCCAGGTCTAGTGCACCCGTGAGTAAACCACCTTGGTTCTTGCAACAGATATTACCGACAATTGATACACAAAGCTGCCTGCGTCCTCCCATTGCCGAATTGGAAACACACAGTCAGAGTCCAACGAGTTAGATGAATATCTGTTTAATGCATTGAAACGGGGAATACAGGGCTGAGTACCTTAGCACTTCAGCCATTCCAAAGCCGTATTCTCCCATAACCAGGAAGGGCAGAAGGTCTTCTACCCCAAATGACATCACATGTAGCTTACACATTAAATAATCCCTAATTGGTACCATGCAGGGCTCTCTTTGTAGCAGGAACTCCTTTGCATATCAGGTGACACACCCCTAATGTAGCCAATCATCCAGGAGCTTACAGAGCTCTTCTTACAGTGAAGACACAGTGACAGCTGTCAGCATATAAACATGTGAGAGGAAATGTCAGAACCAGGGCTTTTTTTGTAGAAAAAGCCCAGCAGGAACTCATTAGCATATTAGGCCATACCCTGACAGCACCACTCATTAGTGCATTAGGCCACACCCCCATGTTACCAGAAGTGTGGTCATCCAGCCACACCCACCTTTTGCTTCTTATTCTGTTGACCTTGTTTGTTGTCAAAAGCCAGTGCTTTTTTTTGTAGCAGGAACTCCTTTGCATGTTAGGCCACACACCCCTAATGTAGCCAATTCCAATGAGTGTCTGCTGTTAGGTGTGGCCTGTTAGGCTAATTAGTTCCTGTTGGGCGTGGCCAACTCAGGAGCCAGCCGGAACTCCGTTTCTGTGTGTTCCTGCCCAAAAATAGCCCTGGCTCAGAACCCACATTCAGAAATCACATTCATTTTTCCCTTGTCCTACACAATGCACCTCTATAGACAGAAGCAGTCTGCCTCTCTGCATAGGACAAGCCATCCCAGGAGGTGGCACTTGCCCCCCCCCCCTCACTTTTGGGACTGCATTCGACTAATTTAGCTTTAAAAAAAAAATGGCAGTCCTTATTGGAGATTTTAAATTGTGGGCTTTTATGTGTTTTTACAATTATTTTATTTACACTGTAAACTGCCTGGAATTATGCAAGGAAGAAAGGTGGCTAACCCTATGTCTAAAAGAACAAAATAAATTTTGCAAATATATTCTGTGAAATCTGGATCCAAATACTGCATGGGGCTCCAGTTATTTTTGAGAACCTCCAGATTCAGCCCAAGTTGAGAGAGCCAGTTTGGTGTGGTGGTTAAATGCGCAGACTCTAATCTGGGAGAACTGGGTTTGATTCCCCCACTCCTCCACTCGCAGCTGCTGGATGACCTTGGGCAAGCCATAGATCTGATGTGCAGCATCTTCTGTTACAGAGGGAGGCATACCTTCTCTTTGAGTTGAAAACATATGAGCCTTTTGGCTTGAACAGGGAGATTGATTTTTCAGCCTTTTTGTAAACAAAAAGAACATAATTAAATGTTCATTTTAGAAAAATAGAGCCCTTTAAATGGGACTAATCTAAATTGGATACACCCGTTTCTCTCCCTGTTGAGCTTTAAATTGGCATGCACCTTCGTCTGTATTTTTGAGAACCTATGATTCGCTTCTTACACAATGAACCTTGTGGTCTGTTGAAACTGCTGAAATCAGGGTGAGTGTATTTTTCAAGGATGTTTTTTAAAACAATTCTGCTTTTCATGTGTGTTTTTGTGGCTAGGCATTTGTGTAAGACAGGGGGGCCTAGCGTGATGTGGTCCATAGGGTCGCGAAGAGTCGGACTCGGCTGTGCGACTGAACAACATTTGTGTAAATCTCTTCACAGTTCCACTTACACAGCCAGCAAACCGAAGAAGTCAACGGAAATGCATCTTCCAAGCAGGGGTCATTTAATAGAAAAAGAGGTGCAGGAGCTAATTAGCATAACATTAGCATAACTTATTTTCATATGCCACACCCCCTGACATCACCGGAAGTGTGTCAGAAGGCAACACCCACTGCTCAGGCTGCACTGCACTGTTTTGGATTGCTAGCTATTGGGGGGGGGGAAACGTTCGGATTTGTCCTCACAGAGGAGGGAGAGCTTGTACCTGAAAATGGGCCGGGGGGGGCTCTGCAACTTACCTGACTGCTTCTTGCTCCTCGTGGCCTCACTGAGGGCTGCTGGGAGCAGGGGATGGGGCTTGTTGCATGTGCCCACCCCCTGAGCTCCTTACTGCCGGAGCTCCGCTCCTGTGCGCTCCTGCAGGAAATGACCCCTGCTTCCAAGTATTTAGAATGGGCATCTTTGCAAAGGCTGTTCGGAAAATGTTATGACTATGTGGACTCCTCCTATCAAGTTACACTGATTACATGGACTTTATGTCTTCTCTTCAAAGGAGGAAATATTGCGTATTATGCCTTATTATAGTTACCATATGCATTCATGTTGTTGTTGTGACACCACCAGCTTTATAATTGTTTAATATATTATTTTGGCAATCTTTGATGGTGTTTTCTACTAGTGGAATTTGTATATTTGGGACTCCTGCGACACTAGTCTTTTCCCCTTGTTGTTTGGATAGATCTGACAAGAACTGTCCTTGAAAGGGCAGTTCTCTGGAGAGCTCTCTCAGCCCCACCTACTTCACAGGGTGTCTGTGGCGGGGAGGGGAAGGGAAAGGAGATTGTAAGCTGCTCTGAGACTCTGAGTGAAGGGCGGGGTATAAATCCAATCTCCTCCTTCTCGTCCTCTTCTCCTTCTTCTTCTCCCCTCCTCCCTGCATTGCATTTAAGTGAAAAGCTTTACCACTGGAACTTCTTCGCATCGCCCAGAACTTTTGCCAGAAAAATAACTGGCAATGTAATGTCCAAAAACTCTTTCATGCCCTCATCTTTACATAACACCTGTTCCCCAGCCCCACCCCACCCCACACACATCTTTCCACCAGTTCCTGCTTCTACACTGGGGTGGCTGTTTCATCCTATCGTTTGGATTCTCTGGGATTTGGCCCAGTCACCATAGGAGTCCCCGTTCTTCTTAACAGTGGTTGACATTTGGGGCTGAGGAGATGGAATCAGTCACTTCAGGGTTCCCCGGCTGCATCAGAGACATGATTGGCTTGCTTAACACCCTGCTGCAGAATCCACAGGCTTTTCTCGCAAACTCCTCGGCACGCCGGAAATTGTTTCGGCCCATTCTGCATCTAGCATTCACTCTGTTGTTTTACCAAACCGACACTGGAACAGAAAAAGATGCGGCTCAATGCCATACTGACTGCAGAGTCACCCCTGAACAGCCATCAAACGCCCATAAAATCTATGCAGACGGTACCATAAAACCAAGAGATCAAAGGAAGTGAAACCGGCATACAGTGTGGAGGCTACCATAAAATCCGACAATCAAAGAAAGTGAAAGTGGCATGCAATGCAGAGGGGAATTTCTGTCCCAACGTGGGTTTGGTAAAACAGCGGAGCAAATGCTAGATGCAGAATGGGCCTTCGTCTCCACCGAAAGATACACTAAGGTATAAAAAGTTTTTAAAAGTCAGAAAACAACCAAATAAACTACTGCAAAGACCTGAAAACAAATACTATCAAAATCAAGTAAATGCTTAATTTTTATCCCACGTTTTCTCTGAGGGGTTTGGAGCAGTGTTCACAGATTTCCCCTCCTCTTTTATTAGAGCTGCCTTCAGCACGAAACCCGTGGGAAACTGGGAGGGTGGAACCTTATCTAAGTGGCACCCCGCAATGCCTCAATGTCATTTCCCGCTGCATAACCAGAAGGTACAGCACTGTATGATGGGACACTTTAGGATTTTGCCAAAAGTCTATGGTAAAATCCATAGAGTTTGAGGAGAGATGCTAGAGCATCCCGTGATGTGGTGATGTCACTTTCAGTTACACAGCTGGAAGTGATATTGCAGCATTGCAGGACACCACTTAGACAGAGATTTCCCACAAGCGCTGCTCCGCGCTCACTCTTCTCTTTGGCCCGTTGGTATGTGTCAATTTCACACAAGCTGCTGTGCGACTGCATTTTGCCTCACAGCTTCCTGCGATTTTCCCCGCGTCTACTCAATCCTGTTTTTTGAGGATTGAGTAGACACGGGGAAAATCACGTGAAGCTGCCGGGAAAAATGCGGCCGCCCAGCAGCTTGTGTGAAATTGACATGTACCATCGGGGCAAAAGGGAGGAGTGAGCGCGGAGCAGCGCTTGTGGGAAATCACCCCTGGTCATCAGCAGAGGAGACAGCAGCAAGTATGGTAGCTCCCCAAAAGAAGCAAGTGTAGAGTTTGCCAGGTCCCTCCTGGCACCCAGAAGGGGATGGGGGGACTTACCAGGAGCAGGAGGGAGCTATGCGACCAGCAACATAGTGATGTCACTTCTGGTACCGAAAGGGACATCGTCATTCTAGGATGTCCCAGAGACGCTCTAGCATTTGAGCAAAAAAACTATGGTAAAAATGGCTTCTACCATAGAGTTGTCACCCAACTACCAGAGTGTCATTCGGATGCTGCTGACATGATGACGTCACTTCTGGTACATACTGGAAGTAACATTGCCACGTTGCTGGTGACATAGTCCAGGCCTCCCTCCTGCTCCTTATAAGTCCCGCCTGGCCAACTGATCCGTGGTTGGGGGCCAGGGCCTGGGGGTGGAGAATCTCTCACCTCCAGTGGGGGGCTGGCAACCCTAAGCCGGTGGCCAATGGGGCGGAGGGAGAATAAGAAATACAGGTAGTCAGTGAGCTCTAGGCAGAGCCAAGATATGCAAGATGGTGATTCTGGCTGGGACAGTAGAGCACAATCTACATGATACCTTTGATTAGTAGGGCTGCCAGCTCTGAGTTGGGAAATACCTGGAGATTTGGGGGCAGGGAGCTTGGGGAGGCCAGCGTTTAGGCAGGGGAGGGAACTCAGCAGGACAAAATGCTAGGATTGCCAGGTCCGCCGGAGCCGCAGGTGAGGGGATGGAGGGAGTGTTCCAGGAGTGGGAAGTGACGTGCCCAGAAATAAACACAACACGCCTTCATCACCCGGAAGTGACATAGGCACGCCGATGATGTTGGGGACCGATGCTCTGGTTTTGGGGCAAAACTCTATGGTAAAATTGGCTTCAAACCATAGAGTTTTGCCCAAAACCCAGAGCATCCGCCTCAACATCAGTGGGCGATGTCGGCACATTACATTTACTTCCTGTTTCTGGTAAGTTGTGTTTATTTTCGGCTGGGGGGGCGGGGTCCGGCGTCTCTTTCCCCCTCCCTTTCTGATAGCCCTAAAGTGGGGGGAAGATCTCCAAACTGGGGGATTCCCCGCCTCCAACTGGGGACTGGCAACCCTACGTAATGTCACAGAATTCCTCCTCCAAAGCAGCCATTTTTCTCCAGGGGAACTGATCTTGGATGCCAGGAGATCAGTTGTAATAGCAGATGTCCAAGGACTCCTGGAGGCTGACAACCCTGTCGATTAGGGCCGACCCAAAGGACACAAGACAGCGAGCAAGCTTTGGAGTTCTCCCGAACTCTTTCCTGCGGCTGGAGGCTACAAAATAAAACAAAGAGATGGAAGAAAGGAAGATGATCCAAGCCCTTTCTCTGTAGCCATCCCGATGCTCAATGCAGCCAAGCAAGTCCACGCTGGTACCTTTGATGTCAGGGCAAATTCTGCTTCCTATGAGCAAAGGAAGGGAGAGAAAAACCCAAAATGGTGCCTCTCCGTGGGAATGACAAGAGGCCAGCAGCACATTGGGACCGTTTCATGCCCTGATTAATAGATAGCTCAAAGCGAATGGCGCGTATACAGAAACTGCCCTCCATGGCATTGGAAACCTTTAATTCGGAAGATGAGAGAGCGGCAATAAACCAGCCATCAAAGGTGCGTATTGTTCCATAAAACCAGTGATCTGCAGCGTCTAGTGAGCATCAGGGGCATGGCATCCGTGCTGAAATGGTGGCTACCCCACCACTGAGTTTTGTTCTGACACCAGGAAAGGATGGATCTGAAATAATGACTGTTTGCGTGGTCCTTCAAAGGCACAGACTGCCCTTGATGGGTGGCCTCAAAAGACCAGCCAAGTCTTGCAAAGCAACAAACTTCTGTACTGATCTGCTACATTTCATCTTGGATTCTTTTTTCCGATCTACGTGACTTCCCAGAGTCCGAATAGCTGCAGGAACAAGAGAAGATCCTGAAATGGCTAGGAGACCACATGGGAGACCACATCGCCAACCAGAAGGGCCTGGTGGTACCCCAGAATGTCTGGGGGGGGCGGGCTGTGGATTAGTGGCAGAGCTGTGGTGGCTCAAGGGGTTAAGACGCTGAACTGCAGGCTGTGGAAGGTCGGTAGTTCAGCAGTTCAAGACCCAAGTGTGCCGCAAGACGGAGTGAGCTCCCGTCTCTGGTTCCAGCTCCTGCCAACCTAGCAGTTCGAAAGCAAGACATTGCAAGTAGATAAATAGGTACCGCTTCGGTGGGAAGGTAACAGCGTTCCATGTGCCTTGGTGTTTAGTCATGCCGGCCACATGACCACGGAAACGTCTTCGGACAGCGCTGGCTCTTCGGCTTGGAAACGGAGATGAGCACCGCAACCCTAAAGACGGATTCGACCGGCTTTCGAGCAAGGGAACCTTTACCCTTTTTTTATCTGCTTGGCATGCTGAAGGTCTCAGGTTCAATCCCCGGCATCTCCACTTAAAAGGATCGGGCCGAAGGGGACGTGAAAGACCTCCACCTGCATAGACAAGACCGACTTTGATTAGGGTTGCCAACCCCCAGGTGGTAGCTGGAGATCTCCTGGTATTACAGCTGAGCTCCAGGCAAGAGAGACCAGCCCCCCTGGAGAAAACAGCCGCTTTGGAAGGTGGACTCTATAGGACTGTACCCCCCTGAAGCCCCTCCCCTCCCCAAACCCTGCCCTCTTCAGGTTCCTCCACCCAAATCTCCAGGTATTTACGAATCTGGAGCTGGCAACCCTAACTTTGATGGACCAAGGGTCTGATTGAGTATAAAGCAGTTTCATGCGCTCGTGTTCTTATGGCACCAGAGAGAGTTAGCACAATGGTGAGCCTGCGTGATGGTTGGACTGTGGCAATGTGAAGGCTGACGAGGGTTCAACAAGAATGACGGGACACAGGTCTGCAGAAAGCTGTGTGTCCCAGCCAGGCTGGGCAGCGTTTATACAGAGAAAAACTCACTCCTTTCTCCCTTCTAGCTATACATCACATCACTCCACCATGAGAACAGACATCAAGAATGTTGTTATGCTAACGACACACTCTTCCCATCTTCCAGGAAGTCAGCAGATGCTACTCGTGCTCTCAGCACACACATATTTATTTTTTTATTTATTTAACTTTAGACTTGATATACCGCCCTAACCCCGGGGGGGGGGGTCTCTGGGCGGTTCACATATATTGCGTTCTAAGAACTGTACTCCTAACTTGGGCCACATCTAATGTTGGGGGTGGGACTGCCTACCAGCACCCTTGGTGGTGGGATCTTTGATGGTTTCTTCTGGCTGCTGGCCCGGCTCGGCGTCTAGCTCGATCTCTTTCCTGGCGGCTGGATCGACACGGTGTCCTCTAGGTCTTCCTGGTTGCTGGCTCTGCACGGCGTCCTTCAAGGCCTCTGATGTTTCCATGGCAACCACCGGCAGGACTTTTGGGTTCCCAATTTCCAGCCCGGAGAACAGCGAATTATCCGGGCTTGCCAGGCAGATATTTTCACTGTTCCCACAGCAATGCCTTGGACTGGAATCAGCAAGTCAGTGTCTCTGGGTTAGAGATGCCAGAACCCACGGTGGGTGTTCCCCTGCTGTCAGGCCCCACTTCTTCACGGCAGATCAGCTGGCCGGCGGGGAGGACTAACCCCCCCCCAAAAAGGGAGGAACACCAGACATTTCAGCGACATGCCCATGTGACTCCCATGTGACTCAGAAGTGATGTAGGCACGCCAAGGACATCTGCAGTGTCCCCTCTAGGCTGAGTTAGTGTGATCCAGCTCACCGTTTTTCAGCCTCCGGCTCACACATTTCTGTCCAGTGTTCCCTCTAAGCTGAGTTAGTGTGAGCTAGGTTACAGTTTTTTTAGCCTCCAGCTCACACATTTTTGTCTTCGCTCAGGAAGGATGGCTCCAGAGCAAACTAATGTATGCAGCAGCCAAATCGCTGGCTCACAGCTTTAATGCCAGTAGCTCACAAAGTAGAATTTTTGCTCACAAGTCTCCACAGCTTAGAAGGAACATTGGTCTTAGCTCAGGAACGGATGGCTCCAGAGCAGACTAATTTATGCAGTAGCCTAATCACTCACTCACAACTTTAATGCCAGTATAGAATCATTGAATCATATAGTTGGAAGGGACCTCCGGGGTCATCTAGTCCAATCCTGAAATATACTGGGTTCGACACGCGAGTAGTGATCAGCTCATGCTTTATTCAGTGATTTAGCTCAATTACAAGACAACTTCAGCAGGGCCAAAGCCCTGCTTATAATCTCATCAAACCGCACACCCCAAACACATCCACTCCCAACAATAGGCTATTTACTAATTGCATCCCGATAGGTGGCTACCAGGATCCTGCTGGTCTATTGTATTTCTCCCCAAGCTCACCTCCTTTCTGACGGCCTGAGTTGCAGAGAGACTTTGTCAGTACACAACAAATCCCCTACGCAAGGCAGTAAATTCACAAATACCTCCCCCTCCATACCCGCAGTAACCGCTGCTCCACACACAGAAGATGACGAAAAACCTCGAGGATCCCTGGCCAAACTGGCCTTGAGAAAAAAATTGCTTCCTGACCCCAAAGTAGCTCAGAAAGCAGAATTTTTGCTCACAAGACTCCACAGTTGAGAGGGAGTGTTGGACGTCTGTTCAAGGAATGCCCTCAATACCTGTGAAACGACCCTTACATTGTGTTTTGGGTCATTGTCTTTCCCATGAATTTTTCCCTATTCCCTTTTTTTTCCTTTCTGTATCCCCTTAAAATTTAAAATAAAAATTATTTTAAGAGAGAATCAATGCACGCTGAATCCTTTCTGGGCTGTGTGAGCATGTTCATGGTCTCCCTGTTCTGTAACTGGGGCATAAGCTGTGAAGAGCAAGATCGTACATCTAATAAACATAATGCTAGGAAAAGCTGAAGGCAGGAGGAGAAGAGGAAGACCCAGCAGGAGACAGATGGACTCAATAAAGGAAGTCACGGCCTTCGGTTGGCAGGATCTGAGAGGGGCTGTTGAATGAGGATAGGGTGTTTTGGAGGTCATTAATCCATAGGGTCACTGTTATGTATTGGGACTGAAACATTGAACATAAGAACATAAGAGTTGGATCCAATGTTGGATCAGGCCAAAGGCCCATCCAGTCCAACACTCTGTGTCACACAGTGGCCAGAAATACCAGGTGCCATCAGGAGGTCCACCAGTGGGGCCAGGACATTAGAAGCCCTCCCACTGTTGACCCCCCCCAAGCACCAAGAAGACAGAGCATCACTTGCCCCAGAGCCCCTACCTTGTGGCTAATAGCCACTGATGGACCTCTGCTCCATATGCATATCTAATCCACTCTTGAAGCCATCCATGCTTGTAGCCGCCGTCACTTCCTATGGCAGTGAATTCCATGTGTTAATCACTCTTTGGGTGAAGAAGGACTTCCTTTTATCCGTTCTAATCAGACCACTCAGCAATTTCATGGAGTGCCCACGAGTTCTTATATTATGAGAAAGTGAGAAAAGTACCCCTTTCCCTGCCTGCGTCGTCTTTTCTCCAAGCTAAAGAGCCCTAAGCGCTTTAACCTTTCCTCATAGGGAAAGTGTTCCAACCCTTTTATCATTCGAGTTGCCCTTTTCTGCACTTTTTCCAAAGCTATAATATCCTTTTTAAGGTGTGGTGCCCAGAACTGCACACAGTATTCCAAATGAGGTCTCACCATTGATTTATATAGGGGCATTATGATATTGGCTGATCTGTTTTCAATACCCTTCCTAATAATCCACAGCATAGCATTGGCCTTCTTTATTGCAGTCACACACTGTCTCAACATTTTCAGTGAGTTATCTACTACAACTCCAAGATCTCTCTCTTGTTCAGTCTCTGCCAGTTCAGACCCCATCAATGTGTATTTATATTTAGGATTTTTGGCTCCAATGTGCCTCACCTTGCACTTGGCCACATTGAACCCCATTTGCCATGTTGATGCCCATCCTCAACAGATCCCTTTGGAGTGCCTCACAATCCTCACTGGTTTTCATCACCCTGAACAACTTCATATCATCCACAAATTTAGCCACTTCACTGCTTACTCCTCCACATTGCAGCTGCTGGATGGCCTTGGGCAAGCCATAGTTCTGACACAAGCTGTTCTTGAAAAAGAGCAGTTTCTCTCAGAGCTCTTTCAGCCCCACCTACCTCACAGGGTGTCTAATGTGGGGAGGGGAAGAGAAAGGAGTTTGTAAGCCACTCTGAGACTCCTTTGGGTAGTGAAGGGCGGGGTATAAATCCAATCTCCTCCTCCTCCTCTTTTTCTTCTTCGTTGCGGCACACTGAGTGAACATTTTCAGGAGGTGGGTGTGAAGCTCTCAAAGGAAGAGACCACGGAGAATCGCCTTCCCACCACTTGTTTAGCGTCCCATATTGACCTTCACCCAGAACTGTCTTATAAAGACATCAGGAAGCTCTCTCTACAAGTGTCCCCCCCAAAATACATGCAGGAAAGTGGCAAAGAAAAACAGCACTCATCTGGTGTGAGCTATGATTCATAAAGCTTGTAATCTTCAGAGGGAATGATTCATAAAGTGGCACTGAACAGCCATGCGCTCATGACAGAATGTGTAAAACAGAGTTATTCAGAAGGATGTTCTTCGACAATGGATGTTGTCATTAATGTCAGCGGTATTTAAGGCAGACTGTGGTTCTTGCATTGTCTTTTAAGCCTGCGGTCCAATTTTATTACATGGTTTATTGTAGGGAATATACTCTTTCACTGCCCTGTTCTCCACTTCTGTAATGCCAGCTTTATTGTCTGCATTATACTGTGTTTTTAGTTCCGTGTTTTCTAGCTTTGTGCTCAGTTAATTAGTGTTGATGCTGTTTACCTGGATTTCAGTAAAGCTTTTGACAGGGATCCCCACAATGTTCTGATGGGCAAACTAAAGGACTGTGGACTGGACTG
The DNA here is from genome assembly GCF_001447785.1 of Gekko japonicus. Classification (NCBI taxonomy): domain Eukaryota; kingdom Metazoa; phylum Chordata; class Lepidosauria; order Squamata; family Gekkonidae; genus Gekko; species Gekko japonicus. The sequence continues at coordinate 794,360 of NW_015160845.1, read as the reverse complement.
TAGGATAATTAGGTGAATAGGGAACTGGTCGGAGAACCACACTTAGAGAGTAGTTGTCAATGGCATTTTATCTGAATGGAGGGAGGTGTTCAGTGGGATGCCACAGGGCTCGGTTCCGGGCCCAGTACTTTTCAATCTATCTATATATAAAAGAAAGTCCCTTCACTGTAAAATCAACACCCAGGCCAAACCCCTGGACCTAGAAACACCAAATTCGGGGAGAGCACTCCTACCATGATGTAGATGCTCACTAAGAAGGGATTTTTATGAATTCGACCCCTAAGGGGAAATGTGCTCCCCCCATTGATTTCTATGTGGCTTCCAGGCAGCTGCCTCCTTGTACCCCCCACTCACTGATTGGACAGCTGCAGAGCTCAGTGTTCTGAGGTAAAAAACTAAACAGTTACAGTGGACTGCAAAGAGCTCATGACATAAGAGACGTCAATGTTGGATCAGGCCAAAGGCCCATCCAGTCCTACACTCTATATCACACAGCAGCCAAAAATACCAGATGCCATCAGGAGGTCCACCAGTGGGGCCAGGACATTAGAAGCCCTCCCACTGTTGACCCCCCAAGCACCAAGAAGACAGAGCATCACTTGCCCCAGAGCCCCTTTCTATACCTATCTATGACAGTTGAGGAGATCAGGAACAGCCAACAACCACCTGTGAGGTGCACTCATGCTGCTGGCCCAGCCTCTCTGATGGCTTCCAACACACTCCCCCCACCTCCTACACCTAACAGGCAGTTGTTTGCAGGGTGCTTAAAGCCACGAGGGAGCCCACCCCAGCAGTAATGCCTTAGTGATCCTGCCAATCCCACCTCCACAGTGGCTTCTAATACTCCCCCCCCCTCCCACACTGGACAGACAGCTGCCAGGAGGAAGCAACTTAGGAATTCAGCAAAGACATTTGCACATAA